>NW_015114758.1:100441-102918 GCF_001443285.1 Poecilia latipinna | reverse complement strand
TTAGTAATTACTAATTATCTTGTTGAGACAGATCTCACACTTAAGCTAAGGTAATTTTATTTATATAGCTCATTTTGAGCAAGAAGGCAGCTCAAAGTGCTTCACACTACCTGCTACATTTACAGTTAGAAAAACACTAAACTAAAACAAAAACTGGTTCTGGATTCACATTGAATCCAGAACCAGTTCAGTTTTTTTGTAAGTCATTGTGATATAATCTGTCATCTGAAGTTGTTTTTTTTTAATTGAATCTCACAATTGTGCAGTAAACTTTATGGTTAAGACTTGTGGGACTTTAGCTTTGTTTGCCACAGTTATTCAGTTTGTTCTTTAGTTTTGATGTTCATAGCGTTTACTTGGATTGTGTTTTCTAGATCTTAAAGGTAAACTAGATAATACTTCAAATACATGACGAGGCTTGAGGTTCTCTTCATTTCCGCATGTTAAGATCCACATAAGATAATTTTTTCAATATCCCAACGTGTATGGCAAAGTAACAAAACTAAGTGAACTTACCTGGCAGAATAGTAGCCAGCATCATCAGTGCTGATGTTTAAGAAAAGCAGCGCTCCTCCATGGTAATGTATCCTGTGTGTCTCGTCTGTGGTGATATTCATGACCTCTGGGCCGTTTTTGAACCACGTAATGTTTTCATCAGGCAGGTTGGGGTCATCCATATCGAAGGGCACATAATAAAATGCTTCGCCTTCAATAACTTTATATCTATCCTGGTCCAGGTGAAAGCAGGAAGAATCTGATGCTTCTGAAAGTGAGGAGAAAGAGGACACTTACAAACAAGAATGTTCAGCATAGAAAAGCATTACAACATTTCATTTTGCCTTCCTTTAACTACCTTTTTGCAAAGCTCTTTGTGGTTTTTACCTTTTAAAAATAAAAATATATATTTTTTTTTAATTGAGGACTTAGGGGAGTAACCAGGATTCCTAGAATATTTGTTTTTCTCTGTCATTTGTCATGCAAGTCAGTAAAAACAAACTTTGCTTTGTTTCCTTTATATTTGCCCTCTGGTGTGCATGTTCACATTATGAACTGCATCTCTCATCATAAGCCATAAACTCTGCAGTCAAAGTTGATGATTTTTCTTACATCTTGCATCTCATTCCTCTAAATGATGAAGAGTAATATATTTTTTTTGTCTATGTTCTTTGTGCACACACTACCTGATATCCCATCAGATGTGGACATCACCATGACGACGGACAGGAGAAGCCTCGAGACGTCCATTAGCTGAAAGAGACAAAGTTCATTCTCAAACTCTTCAGATCTTCAAATTCCTGTCTGCTTCTCACACATGTAGATAACCTTATTTTTCCTCCGTCTCTTAGGTAGATTTTCTTTGACAACAGGGGCTCTAGAAAGTTCATCAGTAAGCTTTCTCAGCAGATGATTACGATCTGTGCAGTTACAAAATCATTTTCTGAAGAACGTTATCAGAAATCATGTTTTGCAAACGAGAAAACTGCAAAAACAATGTCCTGTTTTTCTTTTCTTTGCAGAAGTCAATACAATAAAGCAGAAGCTGTTGTCAGTAAAAACTATATTTGATGTTCTTTCTCTGTGGTGTTGCTACTGCAAGCCAGTTTTCATGTTGCACATTAAGCTTTGCTTGGAGATTTGACTGCAACAGTGACTCAAACTTAAAACAGCTATTTGGCAAAGTGGCAAAGTGAGTAATTTAACTTCGGACCACTGAATGAACTCATATGGCATTGTTCATTTTCTTTGTGATTGGGTAAGGAACTGCTCAGTTGCCATTCTTCAAATCCAGAAACTTGACTGAAATGGTTGAGTGATTCATCAGCCTACAATACACAGTTTATAATTTTAACTTACTATCCTGAGTGTGAGGCTCCACAATTACATACACAACTGTAATTCGGATCGATAGACAGCTGATCCCTACATGTATTTTGTCAAAAAGTTCTTCTCATATTAAAAACAGCAAAGAATAAACTGCAAACAAAGTGAGGTCTTTGGGGAATATTTCCAGCATAATCATAGATAATACATATGATTTTTCTCAATTTGCCTCTGGGTGTACAACAGATACCTGACCATGGATGAATAAATGTTAAAAGAAAAGAAGAAGGTAGATTTAAGATTGAAGAAAATCTTTCAATAATCCTAAAGGGGCAGTATTGTGTGTTTTCACACCCCGATTGTAAGACGTATCGGGAGTTTCAGGGGGGTCGGCTAATATAAGCCGTACCCCGAAAGTAAGACATATGTCTTACATTTCGGGGAAACACCTCTCAGCTATAGCTATGCACTGGCCACCTCTGTGGGAATTAAAGAAACATGATGCAAAAGTTTTATTTGTAGCTCGGTCACAGTTATAAAACTGAAAAAATAAAATAAAAAAAAATTAAAAAAAGAAAATATATAAAAGCAAACAGTAAAAAAAAGTAATGTAAATTTCTGCTTACCTCTTCTGCTCAGGTTGAGAGACTTCTGAG
>NW_015114758.1:89998-97427 GCF_001443285.1 Poecilia latipinna | reverse complement strand
TAGCTATGCACTGGCCACCTCTGTGGGAATTAAAGAAACATGATGCAAAAGTTTTATTTGTAGCTCGGTCACAGTTATAAAACTGAAAAAATAAAATAAAAAAAAATTAAAAAAAGAAAATATATAAAAGCAAACAGTAAAAAAAAGTAATGTAAATTTCTGCTTACCTCTTCTGCTCAGGTTGAGAGACTTCTGAGGAGTGGCTGCTGTTAGCGCAACCACTCCGACCTTTTTATCAACCGTCTCCGTGCGCAAAAGGACCAAAACAAACCAAAACAAAAGCAACAAAATAACCAGAAACAGGTTTACCCAAGCGCGCACTCACCCTTACGAGTCACCGCTCCGAGGCAGTTTAAGGAGAACCGGATGATGAAACAAAGACGGCGCTGGATGCGGTCCTACTGCTTGTGGAAGAAATTCTTCACAGTTTGCATGTCTGTGGTCTGGCTCACTGCTCCCCTCTCTTTTTATAGAGCGCTCTCCTGCCTTGTAAGTGCCGAGTGATGGTCCTAATGGGCTTGTTTTCCCTCCTTTAATATAGACTCGTCAAAAATAGACGAGTCAATGTTATTAATTCCATGGAATTAATGGGACACGCATTAAGCTCAGGGTTCCTGGCATCACCATCAAGCTGTTGAGAGGCAGAGGTGCATTTCATTTTTATGTTTCCAATTCAGTCATGGTTTTGCCACTAGTCTGTTGATATTCCAGAGAAACACTGTCTTGTTTTGGCGAAAGCTATGGAAAAGCCTTAAAATGAGTTGATATTTTATTACAGTAATAGATCTCATGTTGATGATAAGATAAGATAATTTTAATAGTTTCCCATAGGAGAAGTTTATCTTGGAAGCAGGGGCAAAACTGCAATACCACAATAAATGCCCATCAAAAAGTCCAGTAACCATGAATAAATACATAAAAACAAAACAAAACAAAAAAAGCAGTAGGCTGTACATCCCCATAACCATGTCCATTCACGTACAAACATCCTCTACATGCTACTCTTGGTCATCGTCTGGACCTCCTGTTTCTCTCTCTGTCCAGGCCCCATTAGTCTGCCATTTATCAGCTTAATGGAGAGAGGTGCAAATGAATGTTTCAGACGGCTGTATTTGCACAGGGGGACCCTGAACCTTCTCCCAGAGTTCATAAGAACGTGTTCTGATGCGAGCACATGTGACCCATCAGACAAGATGTTCTGAGCTTGCCTGATGGTAGCCTGCTCAAACAGGTGTTGTGGAGAACATAGATCCAGAGTGTTGACAATCTTACTTGCCATCTTCACCAGACTTTGAATTTGAGTTTTTAATTTGACAATAACATTTCCAAACCATCCACTTGATGCCATATCTAAGAAAAGACTCAACGGTTGCCCTATAAAAAAAAATCAACATTATCATTTTAGAAACACCACACAATCGAAGTCGTCTAAGAAAATAGAGATGCTGCTGAACCTTTGCGCATACATTTGTCACGTGTGCGCCAACTCAGATTGCTATCTATGTACGCACCTAAATATTTAAAAGATCCAACCTGTTTGATGGAGCAGCCATGTATGGCTATAGGACTCTGGTCACTGACTGATGAGGTGTTTATCTGCAGCTTATGAGAGTAAAACAAACTTATCTACAGCAGCTTTATGACTGATAAGAGACCCAGAATAACTGTATCATCTGAAAGTTTTACTATGTACTGATTGGGTTGAGAACTGACACATTGATTTGTGTACAAAATAAAAAGGGTGATAATCGTTGTCAGTTTGAGGACATGCAATTTTTGGAACTGGAATGACAATTGAGTTCTTCCAAGTATCATTCCACTAACAGTATTCATTTTAAAATATATATATTTTACTTTGAATACATGTAATTGAGAAGGGGGAAACATATGTAGAAAACAGTTATTGATAACTAAAAATAAATATAACGTAAATTTTTTGGCTTATATTTAACTTTTGACTTATTTAACGACATTCAAACAATAATCTTTGACGATACCTTGTCTTGTAAAAGTATTCATTCAGCTTAAAGTTTTCCTGTTGTGTTAATGCTGTATAACAAAAACAGGAAATATCAATAATAAATAAATACAAAGTAATAAATCATGGGCGTCAAACTCATTTTAATTTTGGGCCATTTGACAAATCTGAATGTTCTTAAAGGGGTGGTTGTGCCTGTATAGTTAAAACCAATAAAACTGTTAAAATATCAATAAATAACAGTTTTTTGCAGTCAAAATTGAAGATTTTGCGGTGCCACTTAAGAAATGTATGTATGATGTTCAATGTGACTTTTTGATTACTCGCCGTATCAATTACTTGATATCTAGTAAGGCTGAGGCTGCAACCCCAACGTTTTTGACCAATTCTGAGAAAATTTGCAATTTTGCAAATTTATAAAAAACTGGACTGGATTCCAAATTACTGATGTAATTTGGAATCTAGATGGCCACAAAAAAGCTACGGTGGGCCAGATTTGGCCCCCGGGCCTTGAGTTTTTAATCATCTCACAAAACACATAAAATGTGCAGATAAATCACATTATCATTATGCATGATATTTCTTTCTTAAATTTAACAAGCCTGCACTCTGCCGTGTTCCTAGACATAAAATTAAATACGCAGATGTTTGCAGTTGTAAAATTTCTAAATGACAAAACCTTCAAAGAGTATAAGGAACTTTCTGAGTCACTGAAACTTTGACTGGACAGTCATTCGTACATTGAAACTCACAAACTTCATACGTGCCACATTGGTAGGCATTTCAAACGAGGAGTTTTCCAATTTACTCACCAGATCATGTATGACTGAGTCAGTGACTCAAGTGACCACAATATCCTTGCTAATGTGATCGGTATGAATTATGATGTAGAAGACTGGAAATCTCCAAATGTGATTACCGTCAAAGAACAGAAGATGAATCCAGTCGATTTTTTTTTTATTCACTTGCAACGGTCATTTCCTTCATAACCGAGATTCTATGTGCACTCTGTGTGTCACAGTAAGGAAATAAGGAACTGGCCGATACAAAGTACAGACTTCACTCTGCCTCTTTCACTGCAGTCCATGTTTGAATCTACTGAATACAGTCGTGTGTTTTGAATATTGATAATTGTGATCCTCTGTGGTATTTTTGCTATTTTATCCCCACTGAAGCAGAGAAAATCACATCTGCATTTATAAATATTTAGGTAGATATTGTTGGATCAGTTGAATAAGCATTCATTCTGCCAGTTTCGTTGTAAGTTTCAATTCCAGTTTCCTCCTCTGCCACAAGTCAGCAGTTCACTGGGAAAGGAAGAAATGACACACTGATGTGTCTATCTATCTATCTATCTATCTATCTATCTATCTATCTATCTATCGATCTATCGATCTATCTATCTATCTATTTGGAGAGGGAGAGCATTTGTTTGAAGTGTAGTAGACGATTAAAGTGGATCTGATTGTTGTCTGCATCAGGATGAAAATAAACGTCCATTTCTTAGGAAAGAGGGAGTATGTTAGAGCCTCCTAATAGCCTTTTCACTGCAAATTACACAAAGGAAGCGAGTCAGTTGATTTTAAAGACTAAAGCAGAGGAATGCAATCCTTTCTTGAAATGGATATCAAATGGCCTGGTGTCTTTCTCGAGTACTCAAAGATTGGAACCAAATCCCTGCAATATTTATTTAGAATCCCAAAGTATGTTGGTTACCAATATCGTGTATAATACATTACTGGTAAAAGCTATTTTTAAAATGCAACTGAGTGCTTTTCATTCAAAGAAACTCCATCCGTGTCCGAGTGAGAGCTAAAGCAAATGCTCTGAGTGAATTGTTGGAAATAAGAGCTTATGGCAGCCCTTTCCATTAGTGAGGCTTTATTCCAACAATAAGGAATGCTGCTAAGGCAAGAGTGTGAGATAACTTTGCTGTTATAGCTTCTTCTGAGAGTCTCCGAGAACTACGTTGCAGATGTTCAGAACACCTGAACGCTGCGTCCTCGTTGAAACATTTCTTGTTCAAACCAACGTGAGAAAAAAAGTCCCTCCTTTGTGGTTGAAGTTGTGTCCTGTCAGTGATTCAGTTTCCTTCCAGACAACTGCGTCATGTAAGATGCTGTAAAGTGTTTGCAGGTGTGATCCTGTGTGCTCCTTAGTGTTTACTCCCCTGCGTTCTGGTGAACTCAGCGGTGGGCCGTCATCCACTAAACAAAGTCGTGGCAAGTCACAAACAACAAAGAACTGAGTGGGGGAACTTTATTTGTTTAGGTTGGCCTTTTCCGTTTATTGTAGGTCGCTTTGATATTGACTTCATTTTTTGTATTAAGTTTAAGTTATTTTGGCTTGATTTGTTTTATATATGTTCTTTTTGCTAAGTTTGTAGTTTTTGTTTCTTGATGTTATACGTCCCCCTTGTGGTAAGTTTTGGTAAACTCTCTCCTTTGTTCTTTTTCTCGTTTGTTTGAGATCAGTTACTGTTCAGTCGAGCTGGGCCCAAATCCTCGTTGTTTATCATTTGATTTATTTTACATTAGTGTTTGGGTCTTTGTTATACATTTTTTGCATCATTAAATTGATTCTCCCCCCTCCATTTTTGAACAGCTTTTGTTTTTCGGCTGTCAATCCCTGTGGTAAAGACTACAAAGACAAAATTACTTTAAAAACAGTTGCTTCACATGTTTCCTGCTGTGGCTAAGATGAATCAGTTGGTTACTGTCACAAACTTACTGCATCTCTGAATAGAAGCAAATGGGACAGTTTTTTTTTAACAATAATGTCCAACAAATATAAGAAATCAAAAATACTAAGTGTATTTATGGGATTTTTTTCAGTCAAAACCAGTGCCTCCATTTTCATCAAGAAGAGATTTAAAAAAAAAAAGATTGTTTCTGGTCTCTCAAAATGCTGGATCCATGTGGATGCAAAAAAAAAAGGCTGCAGATACGCCTAACTTAGTGAGCAACAATTACTTTTACATACATGTCCTCTTTCCTCAGCTAAATGTTCTCAAAGTGAAATATGTTTTTTTATTTAAATATTAGTCATTAACATACGAGTGCATTACTGCAATAAAAATATGTGTTAATTTTAACATTTACCACAATTACTCATAATAGTTTCCATCAAAACAAGACAGAGATTCTCTGGAACATCAACATGCAGGCTAGTAGCGAAACCATGAATGAATGGAAAATGTAAAAATAAAGTGTGCCACTGCATGCTGAGAGCTTGATAGTGATGCCAGGAAAACCAGGCTAGCTTTAATGTGTGTTCATTCAGAAGATGGCGAATCTGTGCAGTTAGAAGGCACTCAGTCTAAAGTCAGATGCACTTACATATTCATTGATGGTATTCCATTAAAAATCTCTTCTAGGAACACAGCTTTTTATAGTATATGGTCCATTTATGAACTATATGTTGGTAACCTCTATAAGGGATTTACAGTACATTCCATTTGACCAATTCCATGGATGTGGGCAGATCTGGACCTTTACCAGAAGTGCAGTAGGGAGAAAAAGTGGCCCAGGAGATGTGTCAGTGATTGACAATAACATAATGGCAAGGCAAAGCGAGCTAAGTTGCTGCTTAGGGGCCCTAGACCTTCATGGGACCCCATTAAAATGCTTGAATTTTAACATTTGTTCACTGAGAATTGTAACAGTTTCAGCAGAGGTACATTTAAAGATTTTAACGTCAATGCCAACTTTATTTGTAGCACATTTCCAATAACTCCTGCTGCACAAAGTGCTTCAGAAGGTATATGCAACTATGAAAAAATAAAATACATAGGATCAAATATTAAAAAGCAGCAAAAAAGCAATAGAAGAAAAAGAGAGATATTTGGATTGACGTGCTAAAAGCCAGGTCATAAAAGTGAATCTTCAAGTTTAATTTCAAGTTGCTTGACGTTCACATTTAAGACAGGCTTTGTAAGAAAACGCGGGCATTTCAAACGTCACTCGGCACATACAAAGCTGGACAGAGCCATACAAAGATGCTTTATTTCATCTTTCTCTGCTTGTAATTTTTGTTCTTTTACCTGCCGTAAGCTTCGTCGATCTTCACTAATTGCTTATGTTCTTGTAATTTGTTGTACATATTTGTGTAAATAAAAAAGAGCCATACAAAGATGGAGTGAACCGTGAACCCTGTTCTCCTACGGCGATTCGTGAGCGTGAATGCGCATGCGCGTTCATTTCCGTTACTTCGTGGGTTTTTTTTTTTAACCGTTAACACGATGGATAAAGATCCGAGCGCGAGCGAACAGCACACTTTTCTCAGAAGTCAATCAACGAGGGCGGTCGAGGTAAGCAGGAACTTACATGAAATCTTCTTACGCTCTTGTACAAATTGTGCTGTTAGAGCGGGAAACTAAACTCACCAAACGGTATACTTAATAAGTAAAAGTTTTAAAATTATTACTGAAGAGCAAATAAAACTTTATGCTTCTTTAATGGCAAGGTAAGCAGCAACTATTTCGCAAAGGAAGTGAACAGGACCTCATTAGTTAATTCAGTGATATGTTACATCACCTTGTATCTTTTTCAAAATAGCTGTTGTAAATTTGAACCACTGTCACAAACTTAAACAACATGAGAAACAGCACCCAACATCTAAAATTGACTGTGACGTCACACTACTCTAATAAGATTACTGTAGTAGCACTGCAATAAAACTCCATAAAATGTCTGATGAGTTTTTATTAACAGTTTCTGGTTTATTGCATTGACAGCTGCAAAAAACAAACAAACAAAAAAACAACAAAAAAAACAGGACGATGTTTTTGCAGTTCTCTCGTTTGTGAAACATGATTTCTGATAACGTTCTTCGGGAAATGATTTTGTAACTGCACAGATCGTAATCGTCTGCTGAGACAGCTTACTGATGAACTTTCCAGAGCCCCTGTAGTCAAAGAATCTACTGTGAGACGGAGGAAAAATAAGGTTATTTAAGCCACATGTGTGAGAACCAGATANGAATTTGAAGATCTGAACAGTTTAAGAATGAACTTTGTCTCTTTCAGCTAATGGACGTCTCCAGGCTTCTCCTGTCCATCGTCATGGTGATGTCCACATCTGATGGGATATCAGGTAGTGCGTGCATAAAGAACATAGACAAGAGAAAAAAGTCATTACTCTTCATCATTTAGAGCAGGGGTCCCCAAACTTTTTCCTGCGAGGGCCACATAGCTGTTCCTTTCTGTGGTCGGGGGCCGGTCTTAGTTTTTGCAGTAAAAAAAAACAAAGAAATTCTTGTACGACACTTTTGGATAGATTTTTACCCAGAATGCAAATGGAAAAAACCGTGAGTGAAACGGTGACTGACGAGTATATATTCCATTGAGGGAAAGTAAGTTTCACATTTGCTCAAAAGCCCCCTGGTGGTTGAAGAAAAATCCACATATAAACCGGAAAATACAATATATGAAAAAAAACACTGAATGCTCTC
>NW_015114758.1:82567-84229 GCF_001443285.1 Poecilia latipinna | reverse complement strand
TACATATGCAGCGAACGCATATGCAACATAGACATATGCAACATCTACATATGCAGCGAACGCATATGCAACATAGACATATGCAACATCTACATATGCAGCGAACACATATGCAGCGAACGCATATGCAACATCTACATATGCATCATCTACATGCAACATAAGCCAACGACATAGACCAACGACACATAGCAACGACACATCTACACATATGACATCTACTTATTTTTGATACAAATGGAACCCCATAAGACATAGCATAGCGCTGTCTATGCATTATGCTAGCGGCAACAATTGTTCACATTCACTTTGTCATTAAAATTTGGATGAAGGGATACAATTTTAATTATATATCAGTAGAAGACCCTTTAAAGAACATATGTACAAAATATTTTATTTATATTTTCTTATTAAAGTATATTACCGATTTCCTCTTCTACAAGTTTGAGACAGACATTTACCTCCAGTGGTACAGGCAGGAAGTAAAGAGGTCTGGTATGAGGGGCCGTTTAGGACAAAATTTACGTTTTGTCTCTCACACACTACCACAAACTCACGCATACTCAAAAAAAAAATAGCCACGCACACTCCAAAAAATTACGTCTTGTCTCTCACACACTACCACAAACTCACGCATACTCAAAAAAAAATAGCCACGCACACTCCAAAAAATTACGTCTTGTTTCTCACACACTACCACAAACTCACGCATACTCAAAAAAAATAGCCACGCACACTCCAAAAAATTACGTCTTGTCTCTCACACACTACCACAAACTCACTCTCACATACACTACTACCAGCTCGCGCACATTCACTACTACCAGCTCGCGCACATTCACTACTACCAGCTCGGGCACATTCACTACTACCAGCTCGCGCACATTCACTACTACCAGCTCGCGCACATACACTGTTACCAGCTCGCTCACATACACTGCTACCAGCTCGCTCACATTCACTACTACCAGCTCGCGCACATTCACTACTACCAGCTCGCGCACATACACTGTTACCAGCTCGCTCACATACACTGCTACCAGCTCGCGCACATACACTGCTACCAACTCCCTCACATTCACTACTACCAGCTCGCACATTCACAAACGTTTATCTCTCACATACACAAGACTAAAGTTGAACACACACACAGTACTAAGATTCGTTTTATGTATGTGTGAGAGCGAGACTCGTTTTTTGAATGTGAGAGCGAGACTCTGAATGTGTGAGAGCGAACCTTTTTTTGAATGTGTGAGAATTGTCACGGAAGAGGCGGGGCATAATTTTTTGATCAAACTGCGCATGCGTAGATCCTAAACTATAAATTTCGATTGTTGACTCACTGTATGTTCTATTACTTAGTATATTTGTGCTTTTAAATATATAAATAGAACTTTTAACTTACTTGTAGCTTAAATGTGCTATAGAAATAAATAAATCTGATTGATTAAAAATAGCAAAATGGCTGTAGTACCATCTGTCCACTGGGTGCCAGCATTACAGGAATTATTAAGAGGTCTTATGAGAAATTCTGTCCCCCGTGAAAATCTGTTCTCCCTGTGACGGGAGCGCGCATTGCAGCCAGAGACGTGGATCCGGTGAATCTGACCATTTTCACGGCGCTTCTGATCGATTTCTCAGTAAAAACTACTCATATGATCA
>NW_015114758.1:68511-79058 GCF_001443285.1 Poecilia latipinna | reverse complement strand
CACATTCAAAAAACGAGTCTCGCTCTCACACATACATAAAACGAATCTTAGTACCGTGTGTGTGTTCAACTTTAGTCTTGTGTATGTGAGAGATAAACGTTTGTGAATGTGCGAGCTGGTAGTAGTGAATGTGCGCGAGCTGGTAGCAGTGTATGTGAGCGAGATGGTAGCAGTGTATGTGAGCGAGATGGTAGTAGTGTATGTGAGAGTGAGTTTGTGGTAGTGTGTGAGAGACAAGACGTAATTTTTTGGAGTGTGCGTGGCTATTTTTTTTGAGTATGCGTGAGTTTGTGGTAGTGTGTGAGAGACAAAACGTAAATTTTGTCCTAAACGGCCCCTCATAGTCTGGTCATGTGACCATTCACACACAATACATGAAATGGATATTACTTAGAGAAGACACCCTATTATTAAAATTTTAACTTCAATTAGTTGCCAAAAGCCAAACGACTACTTTTAGAGATTTAAGAAGTTAGAAAAAATGTCTGGTGACAATGTCCGGTGGTGCAACAGCGACAATGACTGCAGAGACTGGTCAGATGAAGCCAACGGCAGAAGTTGGCAAATGACCACAAACTACTGCAATATATAGTAACTACTGGATAAGTGATTCAAAATGTAGAATGTTTATAAAGTTGCATCTAGAAAATTCAATAGACATGAACCCATAATCCAGCCTGTGACACAGAGGAGGCTCCACTTTCAGGATGGCATCTGTGAGAAAGTTGTTTAACCTGCTTCTTGCATTTACTTCTTTTTTTGTTTGTCCCTATGGGCCGCCAAACGTGTGGACCGAGCAACTTCCAGTGTCGCACAGGTCACTGTATACCCCTGCTGTGGAAGTGTGACGGTGAAGATGACTGTCAGGACAGCTCGGATGAAGATCCTCGCTATTGTAGTGAGTTGAAACTGCTCCCCGGTGTGTTGCTTCAGGAGGAAGAAGTCGTGAAAAAGTGCTTATCAGATATTAGAGCAGGGTGGAGCTCTGCAGCTGAATTTCTGCCACTGATTTACAAGTAACGTGCAAACTGACATACACAAACTGATTTTATGTGTCATTTACGTGATTAAAAAAACCGTAGAAAGAATATTTCAAAGCATGTTTCAGTTGTTCAACTTTGCTTCTTAAAGTTTAACATTTTCAAAATCAAAGGCTTTTGAACAGTTACGAAAGAAAATGCAAACCGAAATTTGCAGTTTTGACACATCCATTTCCAATAACCGTATCTTCAACATTATTGTTTCTGATATGCATTCTTCTTTTCCCTCATTTTCAGAAGCATCAGATTCTTCCTGCTTTCACATGGACCAGGATAAATATAAAGTTATTGAAGGCGAAGCATTTTATTATGTGCCCTTCGACATGAATGACCCCAACATACCTGATGAAAATATTACGTGGTACAGAAATGTGGCTGAGATTAAGTATATTACTGAGCTTGTGAATATCACCAAGATTGTGAATATTACTGAGCTTGTGAATATTACTGAGCTTGTGAATATTACTGAGCTTGTGAATATTACTGAGCTTGTGAATATCACCAAGATTGTGAATATTACTGAGCTTGTGAATATTACTGAGCTTGTGAAAATCACCAAGATTATGAAAATCACCACAGACGAGACACACAGGATATATTACCATGGAGGAACGCTGTTATTCTTAAACATCAGCGCTGATGATGCTGGTTATTATTTTGCCAGGTAAGAATATTTGTTATGTTTGCTAGTATATTGAAAAATGTGTGCTACATGAGTTTTAAATATGAGGAAATTAATGGATTTTGTTAAACATTAAGTCTATACGGGAATTTTTCTGCCATAATTCGGTACCACACATTTTAATTTTGAAAGCAGAACTTCATGTCTTTCGTCTCAAAACCTGCAATGCTTGTACTCAAAACTTCTGCAAATATTCACTGTGGTTTCTCAAACCTTCCTCCTCACACTCAAAACCTGTCTCTGCTTTTATCAAACCTCCACTTGCAAACATCTCTGCTCGCTTGCGTAACATTTTCTGCTCAAGCGTGAAACAAAAAAGTACTGTCGCCTGGGTGCGTTTGTTTCCTTCTAGTTTGTGTGCCTGTGTGGCTACTATTGAGACAGACAGACAGACAGACAGACAGACAGTCAGTCAGTCAGTTAATCCGTTTGGGATTTTACCCTCAGGGAAACTGTAGTTCCCGTCTTCCTCGCAACACCAACATATCAAACAATACATCAATTACAGTTTTTACAATAATGCTTTCCATCCAAAACAAAAAAGAGTGACATAAAGTGACATTGCAATGCGTTCGTCTGCTGATAGACTGATAAAAAAAGAAAAAAACAACTCAAGCGAAAAATGTTCTTCCTCCTCTGCCTCAAAGGAGAAAGTGATGGTTTTAGTGCAGAAACATCCAGTTTCAGAGATTGTATTATCTGTTAAAGTAACGTTATATTAGTCGACCACAAAGTGAAATATTTTGCTGTCATAATGATTTTATGGTCTAACGCTGTTAGAGTCCACAAGCTGATCATGGCTGACAGATTAGTGAGGTGTGTTAAGCCACCAGAGAATCTGGTGTTCTTGTGAGTGAGGGGACGGTGCACCAGCCAGCCGACTGGGAGTCAGCAAACAACCACATAAATATCTGGTTGCTACGGGATACTCTCTGGGTTTTTATCTTATGTAAAGAAAAATGTTATTAGTTTGAAACCAAAGCTTTTATAAAGAGTTAATATACCTTGGTACTGACTATTGGCCTGTGGATAGGTAGTGTGCTGCAGTGTATTCTGCACGTTTCCTCTTAAATTATCAGTTTTTAGTCACAGCAACAGATCTGAGGACATTCATGACCTTTAGAAGATTTATTAATGTAGCTTTGTATTTTAACTCTGTTGTATTTCTAGGCTACAAGATCCTTTTTCGTCTTTGATGTTTGAGATCAGCTAATCTGTGAATGTTTCTTTCTCCACAGGCACATTGAGCCATCAGGTGAATGTTTCTACTATCATCTGAAGATCGAGGTCTTCAGTGAAACAAGCCGAGAGAATCTGACCTATGGAGCTATCCGAAACTCTGCCCAGAACATAAACATTCCTTGTCCACAGCCTGTTAAAGACACATGCAAAACATTCAACGGGAACTTCACATGGTTCAAGGTAAGGGAATCTCTGATTACTTTATTTTGTGAAAACACATCGCAAAAGTGGTCGGTTTCTAAGACATTAAAAGATTTAATTATTTTCCATCATTTCTAACGTCTGTCTTGTTTTTATTGCAGGGAAAGAATCTGATTCCTGGTAAACACAGAGAAAGCCTGTGGGTAAATAATGCAACAAAAGACGATGAGGACATCTACACCTGCATATGTACCTGGACTCACAACCACAAGCTGTACAACTCTTCTGGATTCAGGAGACTTTTTGTTTTGAGTGAGTCCTTTTAGACTGTTGGCTGTTCAGATGCAGACAGGCATGTGCTTTGTCCTAATAATTATAAAGTGAAGTGAAAAAGTATTTGCTCCCTCCACTGATTTATTCTGTTTTTGCTTCTTTGTCACATTTGTTTCATCAAACTGGTATTAGATTCTCACTTTAGTTGATTTCAGTTCATATGTATAGTTTTTGTTCTTAATGCAACGCTCTGCAGTGCCTAACGAAGCACAACACAGTGAAAACGTTTCAACTCTGCTCCCTTGTAGAAAGAGCCATCTTTCGAAATGCAACAATTCTCTCTCCAACCAGCAAGGAGCAGTTGGCTGATGAAGGTAAGAAAACAGCTTAAAACATTAGAAAGGCTATAAATCCCTCCCTTAAAGTTCATATCCTGACTCCTGGTGAGTTCTGGTCTGATGCTTTGCTTTAAACCGTAATGGGGCATAATTATGTTGTAACTTTATTTCCTAAAATCACAGGCAAGCTGTGAAAATTCACTGATTAAATAAATACTTAGGATGGATTTTCTCATTTCTTGTGTTGCCAACAGAAGTTTATTTTGTGCCGCCATGTTCAAATAGTCATTATCCATCTAGTAGCACAGATTAGCAAAATTACAAAATAATAAAAATGAACACAATTTTGTAGGCACCAAACATGCAACATTTAATGGCGTCTGGTATTTTTTTTCCCCACACAACTTTAGTTTTAGTGTAGCTGTTGCTTCAGGTGAATATTTTATTGAATTAAATAGCATTCATAAAACAATATGATACCTTTAACCTTTTATCATCTGAAGTTATGGACACATTTTTTAGAGATATATTTGTATTATTTCTACACTTTTGCTTTGTTTTAAAAATATTTTGTTTGTATATAAGTTTGTTTATTCTTTTATTACACCATGTACAATAAAGTCAAACTCAAATGTTTTTACTGATTAAAGTTTCAGTAGAAATGAAACATTGTTATAAAACACACACACATCCATCCATTTTCTAACACCTTTGTCCCTTAGTGGGGTCAGGAGGTCTGCTGGTGTCCATCTCCAGCAAACGTTTCAGGCGAGAGGCGGGGTCACCTTGGACAGGTCGCCAGTCTGTCGCAGGGCAACAAAGAGACACACAGGACAAACAACCATGCACACACACTCACACCTAGAGAGAATTTAGAGAGACCACTTAACTTTTTGGACTGTGGGAGGAAGCCGGAGTACCCAGAGAGAACCCATGCATGCACAGGGAGAACATGCAAAGACCTCGGGCTGGGAATCGAACCCACGACCTTCTTTCTGCAAGGCAACAGTGCTCTCTCTCACACACACACACACACACACACACACACACACACACACACACACACCGTGAATGGAAACTATATGTTAATGTAACAAACCATCATGTGTTCAACAGGCTCCAGCGTCAAGCTGAACTGCACTGTTTACTGTGGGATTAATGCAGAACGGGATTGTAAGGCCACATGGTGGGTTAATGGAAACCCAGCGAAGCAGATGGATGGATACAACGAGACCAGCACATTGTAAATCTGAACATCATTATGTTAACTATGCTGAGGTTAATTTAGATGAAAATTCTGAATTTAAACTTTTCCTGAGGGGAACCAGTGTACCATTAGAGTATTTTATAATAATGTATTAGAAAAATGGAGGAAAGTTAATTAAATATCCATTAAGGAAACTGACATTTAAATTGATGTCCTAGTAATTAAATCAATACTCAGTAAGCATTTATACACCACTGATGTTTGTACAACTTTTAATGAAGCATAATTTTATTCCTTAGAGACATTGAGGTTCCTTCAAAGAGAACCTTCTCCACAGCAGTCCTGACCATCCAAAGGGTTTCAGCAAAAGATTTCCAGAAGGAGTTTATGTGTCGCGGCTCAGGATTTTATTCAGGAAACTCTGTAACTTTAACTCTGAAGCAAAGAGGTTAGTGTTGGTGTTCCCCTAAACTTTTCAACTTCTGGCCTAAGGTATCAGGGCTGCAGAAAATGAATGATCCTTAATGTTTGTGGTGATACTGAGCTATCACTAACACACCAATAAAACATGAATATAAAAGCCATTTATGCAGAATCAGCAATTAGCTTGCTGTCATATCCATGGCGGTTTGAGTTGGTTTTTGTTTGATTTTTTATTTTTTTGCTAACAACTGAACAAAAATTAGTTCAGTTTAATATTTTTTTTGTTCTGCTTCCTGTAGTCAAGTTCAATGCTCTTAATACACTGCAGTGACTATATTTTTCAATTTAATTTTAAAAATGTGTTTATTTACATGGGGTAATAAATAAAATATGAGAAAAGGTTGGATATGTACGTTTACGGAGCACATTCTCATTGCTCACTGTTTTACTGTTGTTTGAGCCTCTGATTCTCCACCATTGCCTGCTGGATTCCTCAGTTCCATGAATGTTTCATGTTTGTCCGTATGCCACACATAGATGTAATTTCTGTTTTTCTTTCTTCATTGACCGTGTGTTTGTTTGTGTGTGTGTGTGTGTGTGTGTGTGTGTGTGTGCGCGCGCGTGTGTGTGTTTGTTTATAATATCTTGTGGGGACCATTTTCCTGACACATACTACGTTGTGGTGACCCACCGCTCCTTGTGGGGACCGAAGCCTGGTCCCCACAGGGGAGACGTTGTTTTTGGGTCAGGGATCAAATTTAGGACTAAGGTGTGAATTAAGTTTTGGTTAGGGTTAGGTTAAGGGTAAGGTTTAGGCCAGTGGTGCCCAAAGTCGGTCCTCAAGGGCCGGCATCCTCCATGTTTTAGTTCTCTCCCTGGTTTAACACACCTGCATCAAATGATGGCTCATTAGAAGGCCTAAGAAGAACATTGACAAGCTGAAAAGGTTGTTACTACCATCAGGGAGAAAACTAAAACATGCAGGATGCCGGTCCTTGAGGACCAACTTTGGACACCCCTGGTTTAGGCTGTAGCAATGAATGGAAGTCAATGGAAGGTCCCCACAAAGATAGGCACACAAATGTGTGTGTTTGTGTTTTTTGTTTTGTATTTTAAATCTTACCACTTTACTGTCTGTCCGTGCTTTGGTTCTGCTAAACCAAACTATGCACATGCTATTTTCTTTTACATTTTTATCAATGACTTGGATATCATTTACATTTGTTAGAAAAGCACTTAAACAAAAAAGTTTTAAGGTTTTGACATTATTTTTTTTTTTTGATTGAATAATTGTGAAAAATATTTAACTTCATACGGGCGGCATCGCCAGAGGACCTGCGGTCGCCAGGAGGCCAGAGCGGCGCTGAGCTGAGGGCCGTTCCAGGCTGCATGCAGCTTTAATTGTTGTTGTTTTTCTGGTTTTGTCATGAAACTCACTGAAGCCTTATTTATGCTTGTCTTCCAGAGTCCATCATTCCCTTCAGTATATTTAGAGGGTGTGTGTTTGTGATTGTTGTGATCGTCGCTGTACTGGTGAAATATTTTGCCATTGACCTCGCTCTGTTGTTCAGGACCTGCTTCCCTTCAGAAAGATGCAATGAAGGTACGATAAATTCAAGGTTTTCTTTGAAAAGATGAAATCAGGAGGTTGATATCAATCAAAGGAGATTACTCCAAACAAATGAGCTCAATTTAAGCTATGCAGCAGTGCTTTAACCAATCAGGAGAATGAATTGTTTTGACTCTATGGTTTGACACTTAAGTCAGCTCTCATCAAGAAACTTTCTTCACCTCATCACATACACTGTGTGTGTGCAGGCACCTTATTTTGACTTTTTTGGTAAAAATGCATTCATTTCAGCTTTTCTGATATTAAAGTAAGTCTGCTATACTTTAAGCAGTGTTTAGAGATCAATGCTGAGTCAACCATTTGCTCCACAGAGCCATAAACTGCTGTATTATTATTATTTTATTTTTTGGCAGAAGGGCATTTTCCTCAAACAGTAATCATCGCTCCACTTTATCATCTCTGGCTGGATATTAATGTTCATACAACAAATACTATTTTTTTCACTAGCCTTTGTTGTACCAGAGAGAAACTGCTGAGGGCAAACTTTAGACATTTTCCTGGTTTAGTTGGACATTAAATAACGAATGAAGAATCTGATGTAAAAATCCTACAATAGAAGAACCACTCACTGAAAAATGTAAGATTCATTGTATGTAAGCCTAAAAAACAGTACCAAATCGTTGTTTTTTGAATATACATACTCGTAGATGAAAAATCGATACTTTAAAATATCAATAAATGTCGTGCAATCGATAAAATTACACAGACCTAATACATGCACTAAATTTGAATATTATTGGAAAGTTAATTTGCTTCCATAACTTAATTCACTTAGTGAAACTCATTAGATTAATGATACATGCTGAGGTTTTGAATGTGTTATTTCTTCTAATCATAATTATTTTACAATGAAAACACGACATTTAAGACATTAATATAGTAAACCAATGAAAAACTACATCTTTATTATAATATGAGGGCTTGGTGAGAAATATGTTTAAAGATTATTTAATCTGATCAGTGAGCTTATCATGTATATGCAGTGTAAATTCTTAAGTTTTATTATAAAAATTGCATTTTTCGGGGGGCGGGGGGTTAATGGTGCATTAGGATTATTGTAGGCAGGCCTAAAACTAGATGATACAACAAACAACTTTAATACATCTTAAAAGCAAAAATTTGGTGCACAAGTTTAAATTTACTGTTCTTTATTTTTTTGTTTTTTTTTAACTATTATTTTTACAGCTGCAAATATGTATTCATAAACCTGCTTCTGACAGAAAAACAAAAAATGTCATTTCATTTTTATTGGTCCCTCATTACTCTTCACCAATAGTCTGAAAATAAAACAATCTGATAGTCAGAATCTTTAAACAACACGTGATTTAAGTTAGCAGAGCTAGTCACTTCCTGCTGAATGTGAATCTTAAAGATCTTGTTTGTGTGACCCAGATATGAAGATGTACGATGCCTACGTTGTTTACCAGCCACAGAGCGTAGACATGGAAATAGAAAACCAACCGTTCAACTTTGTCACTGAGACTCTGCCCTCGGTTCTTGAAGACAAGTGTGGATATCGACTCTTCATCCAGGGAAGAGACAACATGCCGGGGGAAGGTCAGTCATTTAGTGCATTTCATCAGTGGATGAAATGCACTTGAACTAATAAGTATTTTTCTGGTCCATCAGATCGCGTGGAGCTGGTGGAGAGCTGCATTAAGCAGAGCAGGAGGCTGATGGTCATCCTGACACCAGGATCAGGACCTGAGATGATGGAAAATCCCACCTCAGACCAAACCTCAGCCATTGGGTTTGACTGGCAGGTAAAAGAGTCTGGGGGTCAAAGGGCATGGAGTGGGATTAATCCAGTTCATATTCTTCTTGTTTTAATTAAATCTACATGTTTACAATGCTAATGGGAAGGCAGCAGATCACATTGAAGCACAATTTCTTTATATTAAAAACATATCAGTTGTGTTATTTAGAGAATTCAAAGTATCAGTGAGAAAGTAGTGTGAAGTAGTGACAGTGGCTTCTGATCTGATTGATTCTGCTTCCAGCACTCCTTAAATAATAATAATAATTTTTTAAAATCTGAATGTGATTCATATATTTCCAGGTCGGGCTTCACCACGCGCTGCTGCAGAGGGATATGGGCGTGATTCTGATTCAGCTCGGAGAGATGGGGCCGCAGGATTATGCACACCTTCCTCCAGGCCTGCAGCACCTGATCCGTCAGAGCGCCCCCATCAGGTGGCCGAAGGGCTCACGGGCAGCCTCCAAATATAACTCGCCCTTCTGGAAGAGAGTGCGATACCTGATGCCAGTCCGACCCGCCAGAAAACGAGATTCATCTGCCATCATCTAAAACCGCTGAGCTTTGAAATGTGAACATGGAAAATTAAACTGAAATCATGGACAGATTCTCTACAATGAATAAAGATGAAGGACTTTATTAGGCAGGGCTGTGCAGAGACCACTAAAGGGGCAGGTGCTCAAAAAAAAAAAAAAAAAAAAAGGGCACCTCTTACCGCATTCTAGAAAAGAATGTTAACAAAGCCACACAGCCTTCAGAGCTTAATAAATAATGATAAATTATGAAATTATGAGACATACAATATAAGTTATGGAAAATCTCTATATAGAGCACATGTGTCAAACTCATGTGGCCCGCCATGCCATTTTATGTGGCCCTCCCAGCATTTTTATAGGCCGATGATCGACTTAAAATACGTTTTGAGCACGAATTGACTACAAACTACATCTCCCACAATGCATTCCGATTGTACAGGCAACATTACGGCTTCTCGCCACTAGAGAGCAGCAGAGTCACCTTAAGCTGCTTATTGATTTTCCCAGCAAATAAAACTGAGACATCGACAAGCTAACATCAAAACGTCCATGAAAAGAAAAATGGATTTACAAGTAAGACTGTGAATGAAGATGTGTGTGAGTTGGTGTCAGGGCGGCAGGTCGCGCTAGACTTTTTTTTTGTTATCCTTATCTTGACCGACAACATTAAAAAAATCGGTCATGTACTATTTTTATCCGTGAAATTACAATCATAACATCGGCTATTTAGCCGCATTTTATGCGGTTTAGTTAATATTCACCGTGAATCCACATCCCATCACAAATTAAGCAGATAAATGTATCTACATTTTTCTCCGTAGTGACAAAAACCACTGAATGAGGCCCCAATAACTTTTAATAAATTAAATTAAGTGACTTCACTTAAATTAGCATCACTTCACCCGCTGGGGTCTGAACAACTTCCTCCTGGTTCCCATCTGCAGAAAAATCTGCGCTAATTCATCACAGTCAGTTGGATCTGTCTGATCCAAACAGATCAACTGAACTCTGAGTGTTTTACCCTGTGCGGTCCGGTGTGAGCTTTTACCAGGATTTTTTATTTATTTATTTATTTATTTGCGTGGTTTCGCTTCTCCGAAACGGACAGATGTTACGTCTGCAGCTCCTCCAGAGCGCCGCTCTCCTGGGTAACGAGCACCAAGAAGGCTCCATTTGTTAAATCCGCTGGATGAGTTACTCCCAGCGGTTTTTAATTCTTCGCAGTGGCGTAACGTAACTGCCTCTGCAGTGGTTGAGCAGCAGACTGCGCATGTTACAA
>NW_015114758.1:30604-64605 GCF_001443285.1 Poecilia latipinna | reverse complement strand
GTGGAACTGCAGACAAAAAAATAGCAAAAATTGAATTGTTAATGCATGTCACCATGAGAAAAGCCTACTGAGACTTACTGCCTACCAAAATTTGTGTCTTAGTGTATTTTGTAAGTACCTATATACATTTTCTTCAATCTTTCCTTTTCTTTTTTTCATCTCAGTTTCTATTCTTTTTCTTCATTGTCTCATCTTCTCTGTGTTGAGTGGAGGCTGATGTCTCTTATTTATTTCAGGCTCTTTTTTCCCCCAAACTGAATCTAAGACTATTATCCAAAATCTTCTTTTCCTTCATGGTGATTTAACTGTTTAAAAACAAACTTACAACTTTTAAGCATGTTTGCTATTTTGTTCTCTTCTGTTCACAGCAGCAGTTTTCTGTTGGTCATGTCTCGAAAAATGTCAATGACCTCACTGTGAATGATTGGCACATCTTTCTCAATTGCCAACAAAAGAAGGTCTGACAACCTATCCTCCTTGCATAAGCTATGTAGTTTTGTTTTCACTAGCTTCAGTTTTGAGAAGGAACGCTCAACGGTTGCTGTAGACACTGGTAAGGTGGCATATGTTTTCAGTAGTCCAGTCATGTTGGGAAAAACCAGATCAGCATATTTTTCTTTGATGACAGACAGCATTGATGACACACTGAAAGATGAAAACTCCAAATATGATCTGTGAAAAACCTTCAGCTCCGTCTTCAATTTTTCTCGGTCATCAATTTCATAAAACTGGCAGAGCATCTTTAGTAGAGCTTGAAGTGCTTTTGGAGGAACTGTTGCATTGGTCCAGTTTTCTGGGACAGTAAGGCAGTGGAGGGCATTTAATATTTCCCAGGTAGCATTATCTCCTCCCTTGAACCATTTCTGAAGCTCTTGTGTAATGGAGTCTACAAAAACATAATATACCTGTGCACGGTAGGACTCCTTCGAGGTAGGGAAAACATGGTTATCAGAAGCACCTGTACTAACCGCAGTAAACTTTGCTGGCACTTTCCTCTTCCTTCTGAGTCCACTGACTTCTTCAGGGGGGTCAAGCCCCACAGATGCAGCCTTTTCTGTGGCTTTTTTATACATTTTGCCAAATTCTTCTTCTGATCTGCAACACTCCAGTATCTGTAGTACCCCTTCAACAATTTTGTAGGCTGCAGCCAGGTCCATATCTTTCTGCTGTAATGCATCTGATGCAACTGCAGTTACTTGGAAAATGGGGCAAGTAATTTCCAGACATAAGAATTCAAAATTGATATTCTTCAAAAGGATTGCTGCGTCACCTGCTGATGGATCAGGGAGGCTTTCCTGAGTCATATTCTCCAAGAACTTCATAACAGCGGGAAGGATCTTTTTGAGAGACTTCAGGGCTCTTTCTCAGCAGGCCCAACGAGTGTCAGACAACTTTTGTAGTTCAACTGGACGCTGATGTGGTTGCATTTCTTTCTGAACCTCTATAAATGCAGTATGCCTTTTTGATGAGTTCCCAATGAAAGCGTAAAGTTTTTCAACCAAGTTGAAAAATGTGACAAAACATATATTTGATTTGGCACTTTCAACTAACACCAAATTAAGACAGTGTGCCTGACAGTGGACATACAAAGCCTTGGGATTGTGCCTGAGATTTCTTGCCTGAAGTCCCTTGTAGTGTCCTCTCATGTTAGCTGCTCCATCGTATCCCTGACCTCTGATGTTATCCATTTTTAGATTGTTTTCCTTCAGTACGTCCAGAACCAGATTTTCAAGGTCTTCTCCACTTGTGGATTGAATGTTGCACACCTGAATAAATCACTCCTTAATCTGCATGTTGTGCACGTATCTGACCACAAATGACACTTGTTCCATGTGTGAAACATCTGTGGTTTCGTCAATAAGAATGGAATACAGCTCATTTTCTTCTATTTCAGTTTTGATTGCACGTCTTACTGCTATACCTAATGCTTTTATTATGTCATTTTGTGTTCCGTTTGATAGTAGTGAGACCAGTGGTATTTTGTTACTTTCCAGTGTTTCTTTCAAACCATCCAGGTGCAATTTAATGACACTATCATACTTGCCGAATAACTCCACAAGCTCTAAAAAGTTGCCTCGATTTAGGCTTCCTGAAGTCTCATCATCTCCTCTAAATGACATGCCCTGTCTTGCCAAATAAATTGTAATGGAAATCAACCGAGATAAAATTTCTCTGTTCCTCTGCTTTTCTTTGTCTTTTGCAGCTTGTGATTGAAGGTTACCTGTTTCCAAAAATGCCTCCAGTGATTTTTTCTGAAAGGTGTTCCACTTTACCATGGCATACATATGGGACTCTGATGCACTGTGCTCTTTAATTTTCTGTAATGCTTTGTTCCATCTGTTTAATCCTATTGTCTTCCATGATTTGCGGAACATGTACTTTTCTTCATTCAAAAAAACACGACAGCTAAAACAAAACATGGAATTTAAACTGGGAGAATACTCCAGCCATGGGTTACTCTTATACCATTTATTCTGAAAAGACCTCCCTTCTTTATTTTTAGGAAATGACAGCTCTGGTTGGCATGGTCCTTGTTTTACACAATTTTGGATAAATGCTTCATCATATTTTATGTTGAACTTCAAGACATGTGCTGGGTCATTTGGGTGTGGAAGGTCCAGTAAGAATGTGAATGGCCTCTCTCTGACTTGTTGCTCCGCGTTTTCGTCCATAGTGTTTATTTCTGACTGTTGTCCCTCTCCTTGCCTGTCTTCCTGTGTTGTTGACTGCATTTTTGTCTCCTCCTCTGATCTATCACTTTCTTTCTGTCCATCTGAGAGCAAGAAACAAACTAATCATTATTCTACACCTAGATTTAGTACATCTTAGCATAAGAAAAACACAACCGATTCCCTGTAATATTAAATATATTGTTCACTACCAAAAACTACATGTTGATAATGGTAAGAACATTTTTTTTTGTTCTTACCTGCGGTACTCGTTCTGACACAGTTGGTCAACAGTCCACTACCTTTTGCTGCTTCTATCAATTCCTTTCTTTTTTGTTTCTGCAGTCTTTCTTTACGTGGCATCTTTGAACAGAAAAAAGCAAAACATAATGAATTATGATAAGAACACTGTATTAAACCACACTACCAATTCTTTACCCTTGTATTTAAACCAATGTTTTTCAGTCCAAAGCACAATATTAATTTCAGAGAAAAGGAGGCCTCTGCTATGGAGTTCAATATGTTTCACAATTCTCCATTAAAATAAAAACTAACCTCAATTAAATAAAATACAATTGTGATCAACACATTTTGAATTGAAACAATTTTTAAACAAAAGTTTTGCTTCATTTTTAAAATTAAAATCAGAGATTTATGTCTCATAAAGTGAGACATAAATCTTTTCTTGCTATTCTAAGTTTTTGTTCGTGATTCAAAGTTTTGCTTGCTTCTCACAAGACGTCGTGGGCAGGGCCGAAAATTGCAACAAAAGATTTCTGATGTGTGCAAATAAAAGTTTTAAGTTTTACAAATAACTTTTTAAGTTCACAAGACAAAAATTTGTTATTTCATTAAAAAAATTTAAATAATTTTTTTTGTTTAAAAAAATCGTTATAATTCAAACCGTTTTGAAGGTGCTATTCTCCTTCAAGATACATTTACCTAATGCTAGAATAAATGCAATGTACATTATGCAGCAAAGAAAATTAGATAATCGGACATATATCCATCATGGAGATGACAGGTTTTGGATCGTCGATGTGGCCCTATCAGCAATAATGAAGAATGACCGCTATCATTAGCGATACAGGGAAGAAGCTTTAGTTATCTTGTTTTGCTAGCAAACTCGTTAGCTAACAGCTACCTGATAGGACAACAACAACAGCCTAATGTCTGTATAATAAAATACTGAATCGATAGATAAGAACAGTTTGTCCTTACTTTTCCTTCCTTCCTCCTCCGCGTTGAGCTCCGCAGTAAGCTACCTTGTCTCAATGACTGAGCGGGAGGCAGCTACGTCATGCGTCACGGGCAAAAGGTCATAGGTAACAGGTGACCGGAGAGCTTATTATGTTGTTTTTCTTGAAATAAAACAAAAAAAACTAATAATTTAGTACATGTCAGAAGAGGGCTTGGGAAAAAATAATAGTAATAATAATAATAAAAAATAAAAAAAATAAAAAAATTTGGACCCAAAGGGCACTTGGGGGCAAGGAGCAAAAAGGGCAGGTGCTCAAGCACCCCCAGGCCCCCCACTGTACGTGCCTGTTATTAGGAGTATGTAATTTCTGCTCCTCCTTAGCTCTTCAGATGTAAGATGTATTTCACAATATATACTACATATAGTTCATCTGCAAAGCTTCTTTAGGACTCTTCTGTTAGCTTCAGCATAGCTTCTGCCATAATTAAGAGTAAATGCAGACTTGCATAAATGACTCTTTATTAAATAATTATAAGATCAAGTCCCAGTTTGACAAATAAGTCTGCCATTACATGCAACTGAATAATATTTTAGTAATTGATCAATTATTAGGTAAGACTTTTATGAGCAGTAGTTGTGAAATACTCTGTAAGTTTTCTTCAGTTTCTTAATTAAATAAATTCTTTTGATCAAACCTCTTCGTCTTAGTTTGAGTTCTACCAAACAGCATTAAGACAAAGTCCTTTTTTCCCTTCCATGTGCATTACTACCCAGATCTACTTAAAACATATTTCTCAAATTCTGATATTTGCTTTAATTTACTAAGTACTGAAACGTTTTCTGTTCTTACATACCTGCGGTTTTTAAAAAAAAATTTTCTGCTTGCCATCCTGACACAGCTGGAAATGTAAAAACAGAGGGAGCGGTTTTTGGACAGAGTGTTCCCTGTAGGAAATTGTTATCTGACTGAGATGACGATGCAGTTTGAGGTTAGCTTCAGCTCTGTGGAGTCAGCCGGGTCTTCCTCACGTTTCAGAGTTGGGTTCGTTCTCTGCCTTCTCCCTCCTCCACACAAACGGTTCCCAAACACTTGAGGAACAAAAATTTATAGATTCCACATCTTGTGACTCTCTAACACAGAGGTTCCCAAACTCCCACAGTTTGGGAACCTCTGTGAGACATTCTTAGAGACGGAGTTTCTAAGAATCCTCTTCCCCACCTCACAAACGTCGTTCAACCAGACAGCTATTTGTAAGCCATAGGGGGGGCCCAGGAGAAAAAGTTTGGGAACCACTGCTTCATTCTATAAGACTATAAGAAGTTCATTCTTATAGTCTACTAGAGCTCTGGTCAGATTGTCCAAAATCAAACTTCCAGACCTTTACTTCAATGTCATAGAATAGAAGTGAGTGTTTAGGATGATTTTAAAGTTCTCCAACCTTTCAGCAGATCTGAGGTAAAATATTCCAGACCAGATTCTTTTATGATTAAGGGCATGCAAATCTGAATATCATCTGCAAAACAATGAACTGGGATAAACAAATTTCCAGAAATAGAACTCATAAGCAGCATACACAATAAAAACTAAGCAAGTCCCAGAACAGAGCTTTGAGGAACTCCACATTAGACGAGCTGTATCAGTCACAACCTTCAATGAATTTGAGATTTAATTGACGAACCAACACAAAGTGGTGCATAAAGGTAAAAGGATGCCATGAAACACACAATCATGTTCTGAGTTGGGTTTTTTTGTATTCACACAAGTTTATTTTTATTTTCCAACCTCGTGGATTGCAGCAATGTTGTGTTATCGGAGGAAATATGGTAGCTTATCAAATTTCTCAGCCTCTCGGTAAAGCGCCGAGGCGACAGACCGTGTGGTGAGAACTTTTCAGCAGAAAAGTTCTCACCACACGGTCTGCACCACATGAAACTGATTCAGAGATTGGTTGGTTTGCCAGCAGTCACAGCAGCAGATATGGGCTGTGGGGATAGAAGAGATTATTCTGAATTTTGGGAACTGCTGTGGTTTGTGATCATTATATTAATAGTAAAATGTGACCAAACAGCTGATTAATATCATCTTTGAATCCTCAGCACTCAACAGCAAAAATAAATTTATCCTAAAAAAGGTTTGCTTTTTATTTAACATCACAAACCATTGTCATTTGGGACTACTTTTATATCTATTACATAGAATATTACATAATTTAATTTGCAGACATGAGGATATATTCACACCTGTTGAACTTTTTGCTCCGATTCCAGATTAAAGTCTTTGGTTGTGTATCTGCAAATAGGAAAATTAAATTCTTCTCGTTGCATTTCACTCTTTCAAACCTTGCCAAAGATTCCTAGGTCTGGACTTTGACTGGGCCGCTTCAACACATGGGCTTGTTTTTAGCCAAACCTTCGTGTGTTTAGGGTTGTTGAGTAGGCACCACTAAGACATAACATTAAGATAAACCCAATGTTTGTGGTTGTATAGTACAAAAATGAAAGATTCAAGGAGTTTGAACACATTTCTGAGTCACTGTACAGTGCAGCCTCAACTTTTCTCTCTAGGCGGTTTCACAATCAATCAATCAAACATTGCAACACACAACCAAAACATGTCATATTGGCCACATTGGGCGGCATTTCATAAGAGGTAATGACTGTTCTGACTCACTGGGTGGATGAGTGGGTCAGTGACTTGTGACCACAATGGCCTTGTTAATACAAATGTCCCAAAAAATGACCGAATCCCAACCGGTGATCGAATGGAAGAAAGTTTCTGAGTAAAAAGTGAAACTTCTTCAGGAAACAGAAGAATCCAGTTGTCCTGAATGATTGAGAATCTACGTCAACACTGTGTCACAGTGAGGAATACGTTTGATGAAATATAAAGTTAAGTGGAAAGTTTTATATTTTTAGGACCTAAATGACAATAATTTCTATCAGTAACAGAAATAACAAAATCAGGCAAAAGAAAGATGTTTCCAAATCTGTTTATTTAAAAAAAACTGATTAAACTTTAACAAAAACTTCAGGTGTGTGTCTGTGTCTGTTGATTTTTTTGTTAAAACATGTTTGTTTTTCATTCAGTAGAAAATCCAGAAATTTTACAAGTAGGAGCAGAAATACTTCATAATAAAATTACTGAAATTAAAGTAGAAAGTACAACGTAATAAAAATATTCATAAAAGTAAATTTTTCCCGAAAAGTTCCTCAAGTAAATGTATTTGAGTAAATATAACTAGTTACAAACCAACTCTGTCTGTGAGACATTGAAGCTTTAAGATATCTGACAGACTGTAGTATTACACTAACATTTGAGGAGTTAAAGTAGAACTAAAATTAAATGAAGTCATTCATCTTTATTCATTGTAGAGAATCCGTCCGTCATTTCAGTTTAATTTTCCATGTTCACATTTCAAAGCTCAGCGGTTTTAGATGATGGCAGATGAATCTCGTTTTCTGGCGGGTCGGACTGGCATCAGGTATCGCACTCTCTTCCAGAAGCGCGAGCTGCACTTGGAGGCTGCCCGTGAGCCCTTCGGCCACCTGATGGGGGCGCTCTGACGGATCAGGTGCTGCAGGCCTGGAGGAAGGTGCGAGTATCCTTGTGGCCCCATCTCTCCGAGCTGAATCAGAATCACACTCATCTCCCTCTGCACCAGCGCGTGGTGAAGCCCGACCTGGAGAATATTTAGACCTCGTTCAGTTGACCGGTTTAGAAAAACAAAAATATTTTATTATTATTTACGACGTGCTTGAGCCACAACCAGCCAGCGGTTCATAGATTCAAAAAGAGACCGTGGCCCTTGTCGACAACTTCACCTCAGAGGCAGCTGTTGCTATGGTAACACTATTTATCACGCTTTATATTTTTTTCTTTGGTGCATTACTCACATTGGTTTTGACATTTGCATAACAGTTAGTGTATTTTTAAAGCGGTACAAATTGCAAAATCTGAGTGATATTCTGCAAAAGCTCGTCACTCACAGTTCAATCCTCAAGTTCAATAGTCCATGTCAATGACGGCGTCAGCGAAATGAAAAGTCCCGACGCCGTGACTATGAATCAGAGGGTCAAATGGCCTAAGCTGGACTTCAGAATGACATTTCAGTCTGGAAAGGTTTTCTAGTGTGAAAAAAGCTTGAACTACTACTTGAAAATACCCAGCACAGTAGGAGACGCTGTTTGAAATATAGAGTCGCTGTGTTTAGTGAATATGATGCTTCACTCCTGGGCAACATCGACGTGCGAGTGCTGTGTTTTGTTGTTCATTATGTAACAGTTGATTGGAAGAACTCAGACACTTGGCTGTAAGTTGTTCTATTTGACGGTAATAATTATTTGATATTTGAAATGTTTTGCAAACCAAACGTGTCACTTTGACCACGAGTGCTCCCGTTTAGGTCTGTGTGTCAACGGTTTCAAAAATGTGGAGTCTGAGTTGACAACTTCGTCAACGCAATCAATAAAAACCGTAAGTGACTGTGGGTGGGTGGCTCATCATCGGCTCCAACTCATGCTTCACAGTACATTAGTAATTTAGACCTCGTCTTAACCTCATTTAACCTTAGAGAAACTGTTCAACTTGGGAAACACTTTTAGGAAAATGACATGCAAAGAATTAGCTTGACTGGTTTTGACATCTTGTTCAATAAAATTAGGTTTACAGGTCTTGTAGGAAACAACTCATTCAGCTTTGATAGATATAGTTGAATTTGACGGACATTATGTAAGGAAATGAGGATGTTCAAAAGCAGCAGAGAAATGTATGGAAACAATTGATTTAGGTTGGAGTTTCTAAGAATGAAATTACAGATGTTGAATTTGCTAATCAGAGAAATACACCAAAGCACCTGGAAAAAACTGTAATATGAGAATATCGAGTTGCAATGTGATCTGCTGCCTTGCCATTGGCATTGTAAACACCTAGATTTAATTAAAACAAGAAGAATATGAACTGGATTAATCCCACTCCATGCCCTTTGACCCCCAGACTCTTTTACCTGCCAGTCAAACTCAATGGCTGAAGTTTGGTCTGAGGTGGGATTTTCCATCATCTCAGGTCCTGATCCTGGTGTCAGGATGACCATCAGCCTCCTGCTCTGCTTAATGCATCTCTCCGCCAGCTCCACACGATCTGATGGACCAGAAAAATACTTATTAGTTCAAGTGCATTTCATCCACTGATGCGCAATAATCCTATCTCTTTATTCTCTGTATTCACACCCCTTGAACTTGTTCGACGTCTTTCTGCCGCACTCAGACGCTCTATAAGCCGAACCTGAGGACAAACAGGCTAAAATTACTGACCTTCCCCCGGTATGTCGTCTCTTCCCTGGATGAAGAGTCGATATCCACACTTTTCTTCCAGAACCGAGGGCAGAGTCTTTGTGACAAAGTTGGACAGTTTGTCTTCGGTTTCCTTGTCTAAGCTCTGTGTCTGATAAACCACGTAGGCATCATACATCTTCATATCTGGGTCACACAAACAACAAGATCTTGAAGATTCCCATTCAGCAGGCAGCGACTTGTTCTGCTAACTTAAATCACAGCTGCCTTAACCTGCTTCCTGAACTGTTTACCTCTCCTTCAACACAACACACAGTAAACCCAGCTCTTCAGCCTCTTACACTCTAAACTCAAAGTTTGCCTTTTTTTGATTTGTTGGAACTGTGCGCTACTAAACTACATGCAAGGAAAAACAGCTATCATGTCTGATGAGTAACTGATTACAGATCATGATTTGGATGTGGTCCCATTAAACTTCTTGGGTTTTTTTCCTCACCGCCATATTTTTTTCCATTTCAGACCACTTCTTGAAGAGCAATGGGGAGATTCTGAGGCAAACCTCTGATTGTTGCCAGACATGGGCTGTGAAAGTCCCCAGATGGTTTGAGGTAAATTTGAACTATTTTTAGCTGGTCGTCTTCCTTTAGTATTCCACTCAGTTTGGTCAAATTTCTGTCCAGCTTGATTATATTAATTTTTGACTAAGTGTTTCTTTCTTAGTTGGTATTGATGTAGAAATACCTTCCAGTTCTTGATAGACTTAAAAAAGTTCTCGTTTCCTGGGTTGTTCTTGATCATCGTAACCAATTTAATTTAATCTTAGAGTAACATTTTGGGTCATGATGGTTGAAACGTGCAGACAAGTCAAGCAATATAAGTTAAGTTTGCATTTTTTGTGATCAATACGCTGCCAAAAATTTCACATATTCAAACTTGTACACTACATTTTTGTTTCTCAAATTCATTCAAATTGTTGTATCATCACTCCGTCCCAAAGAAGAATGGTTCAAATTAACCACAAAAGGCCCAAAATGAATGTGATATTCACATAAAGTTAAAACAGAATTGTATAAAAAGCAGTTATTTAGCATTGTTCAGTTTTGTGACTGGTTAAAATACTGATAAGTGACTTAAATTCAGCTTATTTATTTATAGCCTTTTGCTTCGATTGATAGAAATCTCCAGATTTCATCTTTTGAAGAAGGAAAACCTTGACTATTTCGTACCTTCATTGCATTTTCCTGGAGAGAAGTAGGGCCTGAACAACAGAGCGAGGTCAATGGCAAAATACTTCACCAGCAGAGCGGCGAACACAGCAATCACAAACACACACATCCCCGAAACGATGAGGGGAATGATGGACTCTGGAAGACAAATACAAAGATGTTTCAACAAGATTTGTGACAAATCTAACAAAACTCAGCTAAGAACAACAATTAATTGTGGGGATTAAGCCAAATGTTCCCAGAGACGTCAGAATACCGACGTCAAGGCCACTGGGATTTAGAAATCAGAAAAAACTATTGAAACTTATTTGTTTACTTAAGTCCTTTTCTAATAAATGTAAATGGTAGCCAATTAATGCATGAGTGTGATGGGCAAAATGCAAAAACCTCAATGCAACATCAAAAGGTTACAGAAGTCATGCTAAAAGCGAATGAAACAGAAGTTAACTAAATCAGAAATTATTACTTTACTTGCATGACTTTTGTTAACATTGCTTGCATTGTGGCTTTTTGTTGTTGAATTGTGCCTTTCCTGTTGTGTTGCGGCTTTTGCATTCTGTTGGCCCTCTGTGGCCACCGTAGCAGGGTAGTGACGTGACAAGAGAACCAAGAGATTAGTCAGAAGAATGAAAGAGAATAACAAGGAAACTGAGGAAGGAGACTAATTAAGAGAGAAGCTAAAGTGAGACTAAAGTGATCTGAAATCCAAAGAACAAAACCTGGGAAAAATCTACAGAAAATAATATACAGAAAACTGAAGACAAAAACAAACTAAAATAGAGAAATTAACTAATATGGTAACATCTTAAAGAGAGAAATTGGCAGATTTAGACAAGAACAATGGAACTTAAAAGAAAATCCCGACCCAAACGGCCATGGTTATGACAGAATGCTGATTATTGATTCTACATTAATTACTTTTATCTTTAATTTAGTTTTTTTTTTTTTTTTTGCAACATTAGCATAATATCTCCAGTGACATTAAGGATTATAAGCTCTTGTAACTCATATCTTAGGCCAGAAGTTAAAAAGTTTAGGGGAACACCAACACTAACCTCTTTGCTTCAGAGTTAAAGTTACAGAGTTTGCTGTATAAAATCCTGACACTTTGCACTGAAACTTCTTCTGGAAATCTTCAGCTGAAACCCTTTGGATGGTCAGGATTGCTGTGGAGAAGGTTCTCTTTGAAGGATCCTCAATGTCTCTAAGAAATAAAATAATGTTCCATTAAAAGTTGTACAAACATCAGTGGTGTATAAATGCTTACTGAGTATTGACTTAATTACTAGGACATCAATTTAAATGTCTGTTTCGTTAATGGATATTTAACTAACGTTCCTCCATTTTTCTAATACATTATTATAAAATACTCTAATGGTACATTGACTCCCCTCAGAAAAAGATTACAATTCAGAATTTTCATCTAAATTAACCTCAGCATAGTTAACATAATGATGTTCAGACTTACACTGTGCTGGTCTCGTTGTATCCATCCATCTGCTTCGCTGGTTTTCCATTAACCCACCATGTGGCCTCACAGTCCCGTTCTGCATTATTCCCACAGTAAACAGTGCAGTTCAGCTTGACGCTGGAGCCTGTTGAACACATGATGGTTTGTTACATTAACATATAGTTTCCATTCACGGTGTGTGTGTTTTATAACAATGTTTCATTTCTACTGAAACTTTAATCAGTAAAAACATTTGAGTTTGACTTTATTGTACATGGTGTAATAAAAGAATAAACAAACTTATATACAAACAAAATATTTTTAAAACAAAGCAAAAGTGTAGAAATAATACAAATATATCTCTAAAAAATGTGTCCATAACTTCAGATGATAAAAGGTTAAAGGTATCATATTGTTTTATGAATGCTATTTAATTCAATAAAATATTCACCTGAAGCAACAGCTACAGTAAAACTGAAGTTGTGTGGAAAAAACTATATCAGACGTCATTAAATGTTGTATGTTTGCTGCCAACAAAATTGTGTTCATTTTTATTATTTTGTAATTTATGCTAATCTGTGCTACTAGATGGATAATGACTATTAGAAGATGGCGGCACAAAATAAACTTCTGTTAGCAACACAAGAAATGAGAAAATCCATCCTAAGTATTTTTTTAATCAGTGATTTTTTAACATTACAGCACAATTATGCCCCATTACGGTTTAAAGCAAAGCATCAGACCAGAACTCACCAGGAGTCAGGATATGAACTTTAAGGGAGGGATTTATAGCCTTTCTAATGTTTTAAGCTGTTTTTTTTACCTTCATCAGCCAACTGCTCCTTGCTGGTTGGAGAGACAATTGTTGCATTTCGAAAGATGGCTCTTTCTACAAGGGAGCAGAGTTGAAACGTTTTCACTGTGTTGTGCTTCGTTAGGCACTGCAGAGCGTTGCATTAAGAACAAAAACTATACATATGAACTGAAATCAACTAAAGTGAGAATCTAATACCAGTTTGATGAAACAAATGTGACAAAGAAGCAAAAACAGAATAAATCAGTGGAGGGAGCAAATACTTTTTCACTTCACTTTATAATTATTAGGACAAAGCACATGCCTGTCTGCATCTGAACAGCCAACAGTCTAAAAGGACTCACTCAAAACAAAAAGTCTCCTGGATCCAGAAGAGTTGTACAGCTTGTGGTTGTGAGTCCAGGTACATATGCAGGTGTAGATGTCCTCATCGTCTTTTTTTGCATCAGTTACCCAAAGGCTTTCTCTGTGTTCACTAGGTTTCAGATTCTTTCCCTGCAATAAAAACAAGACAGACATTAGAAATGATGGAAAATAATTAAATCTTTTAATGTCTTAGAAACCGACCACTTTTGCGATGTGTTTTCACAAAATAAAGTAATCAGAGATTCCCTTACCTTGAACCATGTGAAGTTCCCGTTGAATGTTTTGCATGTGTCTTTAACAGGCTGTGGACAAGGAATGTTTATGTTCTGGGCAGAGTTTCGGATAGCTCCATAGGTCAGATTCTCTCGGCTTGTTTCACTGAAGACCTCGATCTTCAGATGATAGTAGAAACATTCACCTGATGGCTCAATGTGCCTGTGGAGAAAGAAACATTCACAGATTAGCTGATCTCAAACATCAAAAAAGAAAAAGGATCTTGTAGCCTAGAAATACAACAGAGTTAAAATACAAAGCTACATTAATAAATCTTCTAAAGGTCATGAATGTCCTCAGATCTGTTGCTGTGACGAAAAACTGTTAATTTAAGAGTAAAAGTGCAGAATACACTGCAGCACATTACCTATCCACGGGCCAATAGTCAGTACCAAGGTATATTAATCAGTTTTAAAAGCTAACCAATGACATTTCTCATCATATAAAATTAAATCCCAGAGATAATGTCTCAGTGACCAGACTTTTCTCTGCATTTTTGCTGACTTCCCGGATAACTGGAGACCACTGCTCCTTCCTTTCATTTATAAGAACACCAAATTTGGTTGTTTGAAACTATCTCTGGTTGCTTAACACACAGACTAAAATAAGACGAGCCCCGCCTGTCACTTCACTGTGTTCTTAAGCATCAGCTGGTAAACCAGGGGCAGTGTGTCTACAAGCCAATGACTTGCAGACTAGCTACAGGAGCAGACTGTCTTGCTAACCTCACCAACCACTATCAGCTTGTGGATGAACAGCATTATGCTATTACAGCATGACAGCAAAATGGTCACAAATTTAGCTTTTTGGTCTGCTAACACAATGTTACTGTCACTAATAACACAATCTCTGGAAATTCCCCTTATATGTGGGAAGTTTCTGCACTAAAACCATCACTTCCTGCCTTGATGTGGAGATGGGAAAACTCACTTTTTTCAGCAGACAGACTCAGTGCAATGTCTCTCTGCTTTTGTTGTTTTGGCTGCTGAAGCATTATCTGTGTGTATGATAAACTGAGCAGTTTTAAAGTTTCCAGTAATAAGTGAGTAATTTCTGGTGTTTGTTGAACACCTATGGATGCTATTTTGACTTTGTTTGCTGGCACAGCTAACCACAAAACACTGTAGGTGCACAATGTTTTTAGTTCTTCCTGATTTACTTTAAGCTCTCCTGATAAATAGTGTGCCTACACAGGTTACAGTAAATCCATTGTGCTCAAAAGGCCTTTAAGGTCAGCAAGGATGAAAAAAATGTTTGTTGAAAGTAACTAGTAGTAAGAAATGAGCAACAGGTTGATTAAAGTAAGCGCAATGTACTGTGAAATCTTTGTAAGCTGTACTTTAAAAATCTTATCAATGAGTCAGTGTAAGATGTGAAAATAGAAAGATAATTATCTATGTTCTTGTCTTGTTGCTTGAGAATTTTAGAGAGTATTTGAAAGTCTGCAAATGATGGCTCATTAGAAGAAGAAGAAGAACATTGACATGCTGAAAAGGTTGTTGTTACCACCACCAGGGAGAGAATGACAACACGCAGGATGCCGGCCCTGCAGGACCTACTTTGGGCATCCCTGCTAAGCACATGCCATGAGATTTATACTATGCTGCATGTGCTTTGGTGACAAACATGGCGGAATAAAGTTTACCAGATCCAAACTGTAACATTCAGAAATACAGACAGCGTATCACAACAAGCAAACGTCCTGAGGCATGGCAGCAAAGCAACTGGGAAGAAGAACTGGTATGGATGCTTGAGCCTGCAGAAGTGGCTGGCAACAGTGGATCAGTTGATTTCTCTTAGCTGGGAGATCGTCATGTCCAGGCGGATGGTCACAATACGAATAATGACGCGTCATTTGATGAAGCAAAGAAAAATGAAATAAAAAGAGTTGTAGTCTGCGTGTAGTTTTAGCAATGACAGAGGAGGAACGGAACAACCCTGTTCAGTCAGAGTTGGTCACACTTCCAAATACTGAATTAGCATTAGCAGCTGAGTCGTTTGGACTGCCACGCCTCTCTTTGCAGATGAGGACGGTTGTTTACAGGGCAGGCAACTTCTGGTAAGCTTTGTAGATTCATATTGGTGCATTACCCATGTCATCGCCAAATGTTGGTGTTTGGCCATGACAAAACACCAACATTTGCATGACAAAATGATTGCTTCCCTCCAACAAGCAATCGTTTCTTAATAGCTGAGACCCTCTGTACGAAGCAAAAACAGAGACGGTTGCGTTCACTGATGCGTCTTCTGGAAATCTGATGGGGTATTCAAGGTGGGTACTTCATTGGGCGACGATGGTTGGCTTCCTCCCATTTAATGGCAGTCAAAGAGAATTAAAAGCATTGTCAGAAGCACAACTGCAGGTGAAAAACTAGCTTTGTCTGCTTTCTGTACTGTTCATCTTCCACACAATCTGTGTCGCTGATAACTTCTCCCTTGTTGAGGCACTTACGTCAATTAAATGTGTTGCAGAGAAAAAGGTTTGCTTGGTAATCAGTTAAATTAAAGTGGTGCAACTTAGAAAGTTCAGTGTTACGTGTTGTGGTCTGAAATAGAAGACCAACAAACATGGATGCATCCACAACCTTATTACTTAAGGCTCTTGATAAAAGACGTCTTCAGTTTGCCATTAGCACATGTAATGGGTTTCATACTCTTCATTATGTTGGTGATGAACATGGCAGAATAAAGTTTACCAGATCCAACAGATTAGTTATTTTTACTGACTAACAGGAAGCACAACTATTGTTGTTGAGCTCATCATTTCTCGGTTCTTTAAATAAATGTAATCTTGCCTCCGATCACACACTGTTGCTGTGCAGGTGTGCAGAAAAACATGCACTCAGAAAGAATACGGAAACTGATATTTTGTACATATTACTGTGATACTGACACCTAAAGTTGTTTTTTTATGTTATTGAGTGTCAATATCTTACTGTAAGTCTTCAGTTTTAGAACCTGTGAATTTTGGTTTTGTTAGTCACAGTTATTCTGTGCTCATTTCACTCCTTTGTTTCAATATTCAAAGTGTTTGTGATTGTTTAGTCATCCCTGTGTTTCTCTGTTGTCATTATGTTCAGATGTTTCCTCTGCACTCAGTATTTTACATAATTAGTTGGTTTTTTTTGCCTGTTTTTGTGTGTCTTTTTCCTATGTTGGCCCTGCAGGCTTTACTTGTCGGTCTACATCAGCTGCCCCAGATTATATTCCTAAACCATTGCAACGAATCAGCCTGATCATTTACCTAGTAATCCCCCTCCTCTGTATTTATACTTTTGCCTTGTAGTCTGTCAGATCCATTCTTTCACATTTTTCTTTCTGTGCATCACCGTGTTGCTCTATGCTATTCTCCCTTTGTTTGTTTGTTTGTTTTTCCACTTGTAAGTAGGTTTAAAAATCCTCTCCTAATGATTCTGCCAAGTGTTTGCCTGGCAGAATCATTACAGGCACTAGTGAATAAGACAGATTCAACTATCGGTATAATTCCTGTGGGTTTTTGACTGTGAAGCAAAGAGGAAAAGAGGGAGTGAAAAAAAAAACTCATAGGGTATAATTACATGATTACAAATGTAATCTAAATGGAGCGATTTATACAAAATTGTTAGTTTTTTTTTTTTTTCATGTTGATGAAACTATTAAAATAGGTAAATAAGAGTAGCTGTTTTGTCAGCCGCTATAAAAGATGCAGTAAGTGAAAGGACAACAGGAGGAGAAACCCCAGGTAGGCACCAGGATAATCCATATTTGTGTAATATGTGAATGATGTCAAGACTTATATATTTTCAGAAACTTTATTTCAGACAAATTATGATCAATAAATAAAACCTAGTGCAAGTTAGACCTGTGAATTTGGTTCAAAATGTTTTACCGATGAACTATGAAAGGGAGTCAGTTCATTTTAATCTGGTTGAACGGAGGAAAAAATGACATTTTAAGGGTGATACTTCAAACACATGACCAGGCTTAAAGTTTAACATAATCCATTAATTTCCTCATATTTAAATCCATGTACCATTAATATTTCAATATAGCACCACACATGACAAAGCAGCAGCTCCAGAGCTGAACATAAACAAATATTCTTACCTGGCAGAATAGTAGCCAGCATCATCAGTGCTGATGTTTAAGAAAAGCAACGCTCCTCCATGGTAATGTATCCTGTGTGTCTCGTCTGTGGTGATATTCATGACCTCTGAGCCCTTTTTGAACCACGTAATGTTTTCATCAGGCAGGTTGGGGTCATCCATATCGAAGGGCACATAATAAAATGCTTCGCCTTCAATAACTTTATATCTATCCTGGTCCAGGTGAAAGCAGGAAGAATCTGATGTTCCTGAAAGTGAGGAGAAAGAAGATACATAAAAGCAAGAATGGTCAATGTTTAATGGAAATGTACAGCAACATTTAATTTTACCTTCTTTTGGCTACCCTTTTGCAAAGCTCTTTGTGGAACTGATCTTTTAAAATGTGCTTTATAGAGACACTTTCACTTTCTTTCTTGCTTAATTAAGGATTTAGGGGATTCAGATTTACTTGTGTCCCAAATGGGCAATTGATGTTACAGCAAATATAAAAGCTAAAAAATAAAGTATGAAAGTAAAAAAACAAACAAAAAACAATAAGACATACAAAAAAAACCATCAAACATAAATAAATAAATAACAGGAAGAGTACAGCAGCGTATTTCATTGTCTATCGACAGTTGCTATGAACACTAACAATCAGGTGCGAGTCCCTCTACCTTCATTAAAAGAGAAATTTCTGCAGAAACAAAAAAACCTGTTAATTTTCAAACTAGCAAGTCTGAGCTGGAGGCCTGAAGGCAGAAACTGGACCTCAGCATGTGAAGGATGAGAGCTGTCAGCAAGAATGGCTTTAGTTTTCCTGATGATCTGAGCAGTTCTGTAAGTGAGCATTGTTCAACTCCTAACATCTTATTACTAGCATGTATTACTCTGCTAAGGGCATTTTTTGACCTGATACTAAGATTTCCAAGCCAACAGAGGAGAGAAAAAGTCAACACAGATTCAGAACATGATCTATAAAATAAGATCAATGACTTATCAACCTGAAACTGTGAGCTTTCTTAGACCAAACAATCTTTGCTGGCCTTCTTTTTTTGCAGGTTCTCTGAATGGCAGGTATTATTATCCGAAATAGTCCTGAGATATTTGTAGTTTTCCACCGTCTCCACTGTCTGTCCTTTAATTACTGTTTGATTTGTGTTATGGCGCTTCTGTCTAAAATCAATGCACATTTGTGCATTTAGGGGAGTTACCAAAAAGATGTCTAAGGTGTGACATCATTCCCAGAATATTTGTTTTTCTCTGTCATTTGTCATGCAAGTCAGTTAAAACAAACTTTGCTTTGTTTCCTTTATATTTGCCCTCTGGTGTGCATGTTCACATTATGAACTGCATCTCTCCTCATAAGCCATAAACTCTGCAGTCACATCACAAAGCTGATGATTTTTCTTACATCTTGCATCTCATTCCTCTAAATGATGAAGAGTAATATTTTTTTCTTTTGTCTATGTTCTTTGTGCACACACTACCTGATATCCCATCAGATGGGGACATCACCATGACGACGGACAGGAGAAGCCTCGAGACGTCCATTAGCTGAAAGAGACAAAGTTCATTCTCAAACTGTTCAGATCTTCAAATTCCTGTCTGCTTCTCACACATGTGGCTTACACAATCTTATATTTCCTCCGTCTCACAGGTAGATTTTCTTTGACAACAGGGGCTCTAGAAAGTTCATCAGTAAGCTTTCTCAGCAGATGATTACGATCTGTGCAGTTACAAAATCATTTTCTGAAGAACGTTATCAGAAATCATGTTTCGCAAACTAGAAAACTGCAAAAACAACGTCCTGTTTTTTTTTTCTTTGCAGCTATAAATACAATAAACCAGAAGTTGTCAGTAAAAACTCAGACACTTTATGAGCTTTCACTGCGGTGCTACAACGGAAAACCTGTTAGCAGAGAAGTGTGAACTCACAGTTTTTAGATTGTGCAGGCCGACTCTCACACTGTCATGTTTCAATTTCATCTGGATTTGACTGACAGTGGTTCAAATTTACAACAGCTATTTTGAAAAAGGAACAGAGTGATGTAACTTTAAACCACTGAATGAACGAATGAGGTGCTGCTCATTTCCTTTGTCGGTGGGTTGAGTCAACTGTAGGTTCACTGTTATGATTGGATGACTCATCGACACAATATCTGGATGATCAGTGAACTGTTTTTCATTTTAACTTACCATTCTCAATAATCACACACAGCTACACGACTAGAACTTGGATCCACACACAGGTGATCTCAGGTGATCTCTACACTTACTGCTCCTGGACATGAAGACGCCACTCGTTGCTGCGGTTCTCTGACAGCGACCTGTGGGGATTTTTGTGACCTTTGTGCTGAGTGATCTTGAGATACTGTCTTATCTGCCACATTTCCAGTCGTTTACTGCTTAGTGTGTAGCCATTTTCTTGCATCCATTTCCTGAGTCATGAAGATCAAAAAACGTCTTTCCCGTTGAGAACAATGCCTGATGGCTTACGCCTGACACTCGTATGCAGCTAAAATATTGTGATGAGTAATTAGTGTTGGACCAAAAGCATTAGGGTGTCTTTCCCTCTCAATACTAAGCTAACTGTCACACACAAAAAGATACCTTGTCGTGGTTACAGAATAGTCCGGTGTTAATTTTTATCTCAAGCCACAATGTTTCTGTAAGTTGATGTTGTTGCTTGGCTATCACCAGAAACTCCTGGTCAGAAATCTGACCAAGACTTTCACAGGATGTCTTTAAGGTGGCATTCGATTTCTCTGAAACACTGTGATGTTTTGTTACACAGATTGTGTTCCTGAGATCATCAACACAGGCGATGAGTAAAAGCTGTCAACTCATGTCATAATGCCATTTCAAGAGAATAAACCTATTCCACTGGTTTAGAGTTCACAATTTATTTATGAACATCTTCTAATCCTCAAGTTTTACTGATGCTTTTGTGTCAAGATGTTTTTTTCAGCATGTGAAAACATTAATAGTTTTAATGAAAAATTCAGGTTTTATATTAGCGTTCATGTTCGGCTGTTTGTGTAGCTTGTCACAAATGGATGGGTGGGGTTATAAGAATGCTGTGTTTTGAACAGTGTCCTTACAGAGGACACTATAACATTTGATTGACAGTCAAATCAATCAAACGAAGCCAATGTGCACAATTAAAGACCATTTGGAAATTTACATTGGAACAGACTTTGTATGAACTGTCACCTTCAAACCACATTTCAGCTCAGATTCAAAAAGTCAGTGTCTAAACTTTTGCACTTAAAATGATAAAATTCTTTCCAGATTTCTTACAAAAGCAAAAGTTGCCATTTAGAGATTTTCTGCAGTTTCACAGAGATCAGATCCCAACTTCAAAGTGCATGTTGACGTTTTCGTACATACATTACGCAACATAGAGGGGCTGTCCCTCTGTATTGATTGGATATAAAGCAAGTTAACATCTGAACAAACGGGTTCAAAGTGTGTCTGATGGATCTGTTTTTGTGTCTTGAATCTCATACGGCTGAATGAGCCACATTGCCCACATTAAAAACAACCACAAGTGAAAGAACCCCTATTTGGAGGATGTTGAAAAACCTTTAGACGTCAGGTTTCTGTGTGGTAGTGTGATTTTAATATCCAGTCATACAATACAGCTGCAAACACAAAAGCTTAGATATCTAAAGCTTTATGCATTTTGATATCTAACATCTGCAGCTATTAGTTATCCAAAGATTTGCTGAGAAATATAACTCACCAGACTGGGAATAACTGTTTAAAAACACCAAACAATGACAGATTTACTTTATAAGGATGACACTCAAATATATAAAGTTATGAACAAAGTCAAGTATTTTAAAGACTAAAATGAAAACAATATTGCAAGTAAATATTACTAAATGTCAAATTGAGCCAGTCAGAAGAAACATTTTCCAAATGTTTTTCCTTTTCAATACTTGTGAAGCTAGTAAAAATGTCAGAACAGGCTCTGATAGAAAATAACACCAGGGCAATGATGCATGTGTCAAAAAAATCTCACTTTAACATAAACTTTAGGTGTGTTTTTGCTGCATGTTTTGGTTAAAATGTGTCCAATGTGACTCACATCGGTTAATGTTTGCAAAAATGTTATTTGAAAAGAAGCAATGCAGTATGATTATACCACTCAAATAAAATAAAAACGTACGGTGAAGGAAAACTACTTAGAAGTATATTTTCCCCAAACAGTTCCTCAAGTAATTGTAACTGATTAAATTTAATTAGTCCTCACCTTTTTGACATAAAATATCTTTAAACAAAAGTTTTATTTGTACCTAGAGTCAGGTAGTAACTAGTTACATTTACTTGAGTAACTTTAAAAATTTACTTTAACTTTAACTTGAGTAATTTTACCATGAAGTGTAGCTAATCTTACTTGAATAATATTTCTGGATTCTCAATCTGCAGGAAACATGTTTCAACCAAAAATTCACCAGACACAGACGCACACCTGCAGTTTTTGTAAAAAAAATTCACAATTTTTATTGAAAGAAACTGATTTGGAAACATCTTTATTTGTCTAATTGTGTTATTTTTTTTTGTTACTTACAAGAATTATTGTCATTTTGGTCCTTAAAATACCAAAACCTCTACTTAACCTTATATTTTGGTCCGTCTGATGATGTAATTGCTAAATATTAATTACAATAACCACTTACTCAGTACTTTGAGGATGATTTTTACCAAATAATTGCTTTACTCTTTCGTACGGCTACTTTTTTACTTTTAATTCTTGAGTAAGAATATGTTGAAGAAGTGCTGCTCCTACCGGAGGACAGTTTTCGGGTACTCTGCCCACCTCTGTCTGCATCTCAATCCTAACAATAATACTAGGAACAGAATATTTTGCCAAATTCGCTAATTATAAGAAACGTTTGATGATTTTAGCAGCCCGCTCGTTTGTATAAAAGCACGCAGTACACGAGCGCATGTAAATTCAATGTAAGTTTCTGCTTACCTCGACTGCTCAGGTTGACTGACTTCTGAGAAAAGTTTGCTGCCAGCCTGAGCTCTTATCTTTTGCATCGACCCTCCTCTATTGCTAGAAAAAAAAAAAAAGAAACAAAGAAACGGAAATTAATGAGGATTAAACGCGATTAAACTCAATTGAATTGCTCCAATTGGTAACAAGTAATTCAATTAAGTTGGTTCAAGTCATTTCTGTTAGAGTGTAGACTGGTTTTCCTGGCGTCACTATCAACATGCTAGACTGAGCATAACTTCAGCAGATGTTGACTCTTCACTTGGGTCTAATAAAGAAGCAAGGAGGTTAAAAACTAGCATGAACCACAAATCTCAGAAAAACAGAGAGAGAGTCCTCCTCTCCAAGATGGAGGCTTGAGCTGGATTATTTCAGCCTCTGGTCAGAGGCAGACCCACCAGTGGGTGGGGACATTTAGCTTAGCACTCTTTTCCCGGAAAAAGCCATAACAGCCAAATACAAAAATACTATTTTGCAAAACTGGGAAATTAATTTCAAATGTTGTTGTTTCCATCGGCCTCTACTAATGCGATACTTTCAAAATGCACATAAAAAAAGAAAACACTGATGGGAGCTGTTGAGAATAAATAATTCTGTGTTTTCCTTTTATCTCTTTTAGCTAGTTGCTAAGCTAAAGCTAGAGGAAAGGACATGTTAGGAAATGCAAATGAGAGCAGGTGTAAAGGAGGACACAGTAGGGAAAGCCGTCTTTAGGGCATAGAGGCTAACAAAGCAGATCACAAATTCTTCTGGGTTGTCATTTTGTCCTGCTAACTCCTAAAGGTAGCATAAGAAATAGACCGTCTGTATTTTGGTATTAATAAATGGAATTCATGAATTCAATTCTCTGACTTTTCTTTAACCTCATACATCAAGAACTCAGCATGCAGAACGGATTAATTCTCCACAAAACACAGCTAATGAGTTACAGTAGTCTATGTGTGTCGTAATAAAGACATGAAAGACTTTTTCAAAATCTCCAAAACAGAAGCAGGACTTTACTTTGACTAAATGATTAGCTGAAAGATCTGACATTTGAACTCTCTTGTTTTTCTAGCTTTTAAAAACAAAAACTGTCAAAGAAAGTACAAAGATGTCCGACAGAGAACCACTGATGTTTTGAGTCAGGGACCAAAGAATCTTGTCAGGGTTAAAAGAGTTGTTGTTGTTGTTGTTGTTGTTGTTTTTTTGTTTTTGTTTGTTTTATCTTTATGGATATGCAAATCTAAATGAAATGGGATATTAATAAACTTTCAATAAACAGACATGTAAAACACAATGTGAGATTTATGAGAAACGGAGTCATATTTTGCACCTCAAATCTTTTTAAAATCTCATCTCACTTTTATGAACTCTGTGTTGTGTCTCGTCTTATTTGCATCCTTGAGGTTGAAACTGGAGATTTGCAATGCAGAGCGAGTGAGATTACAAACCCAGAGACGCAACCGGCTCGTTTTAATATTCCTCAAAGCTGCCCATCAAGTGAAGTGCAAATGTGTGGAGAGCTGCAGACCTGTTGAAAAGCATGATCTGTTCAGAGGGAGTCGCAGCGTTTCCTTCTGATTGCTTCAGCACAGGAAATAAGACGGAAACCAGATTATATGATTAAACTGAACTGCTGACTTTTGGTTTAGAGTGTCCTGATTAGGGTTATTTGGTTTCTCTGCCCAAAACACTTGGCATTAATGGAAAACAAACATTTCTTTTTGGCTTTTCGTTGAACCTTGATTACAGAATTTCTTTTTTTTTTCTTTTTTTTTTTTTTTGCTAGAATGCAGCTTTGAATCTGAGAGAAAATCTGTGGAGAGAGCCAAAGATTGGGGTGACAATGAGGCCTTTTCGAGGGTTTGAGTGGTGTAACTCCAAAAAAAAGAGATTTCTCCATTAATTACTGTATGTGGGGCCGTGCTTTGGGACCAGGAATTGTGACATCATCCGTTAAGGTTGACAAAACTGCAATGCAAAAACAAAGTTTTGCTGATAATAAAATCAAAAATAGTCATTCCACTTGACAAGCAAACTGGGTTTTGTCACTTCTCTCCACCTTTTCCCCATCCGGCTAAAAATGGAATCAAAATATTTAATCTAAAAATGCATATTGTCATCCAAATGGTTGATGTGTTTTCATTTAATTTGTGTTCTGTCATTGTTATTTGTGTCTTAGTGAAACTACGTTCTTGGGTTTGCTTCTGAGTGCCAGTAAAGCTACAGCTCAGCCAGATGTGGCCGATACCTTGTTCCAAGAGGCTTTATTTATTCCAAAACCAGTTACTGATCTGATTAATTAAAGGACGGCAATGGCAACTAAGCATTTGGTGCAGGTAAACGAGGAAAGCGTTAGCTTTGAAGAGCCCTCCGACTAGCATAACATCTCTATTTAACATTTGACCGAGTGCTTTTCATTGAAAGAAAGTCCGTTAGTGTGTCAGTGAAAGCCAGTCCTCTGAGTAGACTGTTGCAAATAACAGCTCAGCTACTGTCAGCTCTTTCCATTAGTGAATCTCTATTCCAAAAATTTTAAAAATGCTGCTAAAGCAAGAGTTTGTGGTAACTTTACTATAATCGTTTCTCCTGAGAGTCTTCGGAAAACGTCCAGCCTCACTGAAACAATATTCCTCGTTGAAACCACCATGAGTAAAAACCTCCTTTTGGGTGTGAACTGGTATTTTCCTCAGTGACTCAGTTTCCTTCCAGACGACTGCATCACGTAAAGTGGGTATTGCAAACTGGTTGCAGGTGTGATCGTCTTAGACAAAACGGTCAGCTCAGCAGAGGGTCTTAATGTTTGGAAAGAGAAGAAAAAGTATAAGGAATGGTGAAGTCAGACAAATAGACGATGTTGGTTTAAAAAAGAAAATAAGAGAAGACAGAGGCTCTTTCACTCACAGTGATGCTCAACTCTTACATTACAAAACTGACATTCAAAGACACAATATTAAATCCATCAAGCCAGTGGTTTTAATGTTTTTTTATTTAAAATCAAATGCTTGGCAACACTTTATTTGACGAGATGCGCATAAGACTGACATAACACCTGTTATGAACATGAAGGAGTCTTTATGAATGTCTATGTCAATGAAGTGTCATTCGGTAAATAATGATACTTTTAATGCAAAGTTGCTCTAAAAGTTGCATTGAAAGTCCATTAAAAATGCCAACTTTGCATTAAAGTGTCAATATTTACAAAATAATGCAAAGTTGGGACTTTTAATGGACTTTTAATCCAAGTCTGATTTGTTATCAAAGTTATGCAAGATTATACCAATGTGTACAACTTGGTATAATCTCTTGACAACAAAAGTAATACTATTTATGTCTGAAAACCCCCCAATGTGGCTGAAATTAAACAATTCTGCAAGGAAGAATGAGTCAGATTTCCCTCGTAGTGATGTTAAGACTGATTGATGGCTATCAGAAATGCTTATTGGCATTTATCACCAATAAGGGGGCATTTACTGCTTCTCACAGGGACAGGTTGCAACAGCTGACATGCTGTTAATTGTAAAAATGCTCCATTATAATGTTTGTTGTTCGCTTTGATTTGTGAAGAGGAAATCAAATCTGTGGTCTGCATTGGTGTCCAAACCTCCAGTTTGGGAACAAGTACAGCAAAAGCTTTCATGGAGGCTCAGCTCTACGAACTGAATCAACGCTCTGTTGTCACAATGAGCGTTCAAGAAATCTGAGATGCTTCAAAACAACACCAAAGACAAGAAAAGTAACACAGCTCAAGGTCCTTTACTTTATAAAAGTATACGTTATCTGAAATAAATAATCCACATGGCGACTCAAATGTTTAGTCCCCGCTTGTGGACGACTTCAGAAGACAGACTTCTGAAAACTGAAGCTTCTGATGGATGCCATCTTTAAACCTTCCAGGTAAATCAAAGTACGTTCACCGCTTCAAGCGATACTCTGTGGCGTCCTTGCAGGTACAGCAGGCATGTGACAGCGCAGGCTCTTCCAAAAGTTTCTTTTCAGGTACATCTGAGTCAGTTTGTTGGTTTCAGCAAACGAGTTTTTCCACTCCAGAGCTCCTTGTGTCCGTTTGATGTAGCGCAGTGACTCCGGCAGCTGACTGTAATCGACCGGACCGTCTGGCAAGAGAGAACAGGAGAGGCGACTGCATGAGAGGTGATGCGTTAAAGTGGTTTTATGCACTTTTAAAAGGCTTTCGATTTCCCTTTGGTTTAGATTTTACCTCCAAGTGAAAAGGTTTAGGAAAAATTCAAGTTAACTTGGTAAAACCTGAATGAAGAGGCGTAGAACTCTCTAAAAACATAAAGCGGACGTCGCTTTATTCGTTATCTCAGGATCTTACACAGGAACTAGAGATGCTTGGCTTCAAGCTTTGAGAGAAATTATCTGATTCTTCTCAAGTCGTGAGATAAAACAACAGTTTGTTGCTTTGAGAACATTTTGGTCTAATGAAGTTTGCTGAAGTTTTATCAACATGCTGCGCTCAGACTGGAGTCTGATCAGTGAGAAACTCGAAAATCCTAGATTTTATTTTATTTTTTTTACCAACGGTGAAGGCATCACAGTAAGCCAGGCCGGGGTCAGATTGACAGCATTTCAAAAGTCAAAACATGGAGGCTGACCAGAGTCACTTTGTGTCTTTTTCTCCCCCGCATGGAACATAACAGATGTGGGAAGCAGCTTTTTTAAGTCTTAAAAGACCAGGTAAGGAATTATCCTCTATTAATGTGGGCAAAAATGTTCCTTCTTTGTCTTGCGATGGAGAGCTTCTTGTCATTTGTGGCGTGAACGGTTATTGAAGTGCAGATTAGAGTTCGGTCTTATCTCAACGCTGCAGGGAGTTAAAGTCATGTCGCAATCTGACTCAACCGTACACGAGTGGAAACTTAGAAAAATTTACTTTATTGCAGCAAGTTGTTGAAGAGGCTAAATCATTAGTTTCTTCTTTTTTATATGCACACTGCAAAAATAAATAAATAAATAAAAAATTACAAAGTATTTTTGATCTAGTTTCTATTGCAAATATCTTAGCACACTTGAAGTAAGACAAATCTAACTTTTTGGCAGCCTATAGAAACTTGTTTTAAGTCAACAATTCCTCCATATTAATGAAAATGTACTAGTTCCACTGGCAGATAATTTCACTCATAACGACATATTTTTCCCATAAGCAAAATAATCTGAAAGTTTAAATAGTTTTTCATCAGTATTATGAAAATACTGATTTAAAATAAACTCCTATACATTGCTGAAAAGTTACTTGGAAGTCAGTTTTGTTTTATTTCAAATGCACTAAAACATTTGCACTAGAAATAATTGGTATAATTTTGCAGTGTTTTCATCCTTCTGACTTAAGCTGCACTTCAAATGTCTCACTGGGACCTGATCATGAATATCAAAAGAAATAGTTTAGTGAACATCTGTCTTGTTTTGTGACAGACAAACACAGAATTGGTTGTGTCTCTCAGCTGAGCAGAAATGGCTTTTATGCGTTTCTGGGTCTTACTCACAGATTTTTTTGGCAAAATCACAACAATCTGAGGGCGGGAGAGGGCAGACGTACTGGCATACCGGGGGAATTCCCCAGTGGGCCTGGTGGCCTGTGGATGAGCTGTCGCCTTCACCCTGGACTCATGCGGTTTCCTCTTGTTTTGCACGATGCCTCAAACTACAAAATGTTTTACGATGATGTGTGGCAGTCACACAGTGTACAGGGTGAGAGAGCTGCTTGTATTTGTGTTGAGTGGGAGGGGAGGGGCTACGGACGCAGCAGCGCAGCCAACACTCAGTCAGCATTGAGCAATGAGTACATGAGGATGATTGACAGCGCTAAGACCATCCTCCTGGCTCTGATTTTGTTATTTTTGGTCGGGAGTTGTGCATTTCTTCATACGACAATAGTCTGAATTAATGTCTGAAGCTCAGGGAGGAGGTGAAGATGAAGGTTTTCACAGATCATCAGTCTCTCATGTCACACTGTCACAACATAGTGACAGCTTTAACAAACATCCATCCATCCATCCATCCATTTTCTGAACAACCTTGTCCCTCAGTGGGGTCGGGAGGGGTGCTGGTGCCTATCTCCAGCTAACGTTCCGGGCGAGAGGTGGGGTACATCCTGGACAGGTCGCCAGTCTGTCGCAGGCTTTAACAAACATGCAAAACAAAAATAAAAATGGCATACTGCAGATTTAACGTTCACAAAACTCAAGCGAGAAGACTCTTGGCCCTTACCGACTTCCACCAGAATGACTTTAGGGTCGTTTCGCATCAAGGCGTCGTGAAGGCCCACTTTCTGCTCGTACGTGAGCAGGTTGTGATTCTCCCAGAACTGCGCCGTCTCCTTTGATTTGCCAGCAGACGACAAGACGATAAGCAGTCGGCGGCACTGGCGCACCGCAGCGGAGATGACGTCATGGACCGCTGTAAGACATTAAAGACAAGAAACGCAAGTCGTGACTAAGTGATTACACCAGACACTGCGAACGGAAAACCGTTCGTGTGCAGCGCGTGGCAACAGCTGTCGTAGTTTTGTGGTTACAATCGCACAAAACGGGAGATTTTGGAAGAAGCTGTGCTTTTAAAAGGAAGTGTTCTGACAGGTTGTTACTAGAAAGCTCTCCTTTCCCATGACGTGGTATTTTTGTGGTTCCTGACCTTCTCCAGGGCGGTCGTCCCGGCCTCTGATGAACAGGGAGTAGCCGTGTTTCTGCTCCAGCTCCTCTGGCAGGAGCCGCAGGGTAAAGCAGGCCACGCCGTCCAAACCCAGCATGGCTGACTGACCGACACTCACGTAGGCGTCGTAAAGCTTCCCATCTGGAACTGTTGGAACAACGAGTGATCGTTGTCAAGTTGATTGCTATTTTTGCTGCAGCTGTGCAATAGAAACAAACTGTTTCTTCTCACTGAATGACATTAAATCTCTTTCCTGTTTTACTAAGATATCCTCTCAAGGGATTTGAAACCATGTTTCCAAGAATCTGGTCATTTGGTCCATGTCACGTCTTTGACCCTCGATGTGACCCCATGAGTGGCGATTCCCTGATTTCCATTAAAGCAGCGTACACCCTTTATCTAACGCTCATAAAAATTACAGTAGAACAGAAACATTAAGCATATAGATCCCCCATTTCATTTGCCCTCTGTTAAAATTAATATTTTATTTATTTTCTGTAACTTCTGTTTGTTCTCTATTTTTTATTTATCCACCTTCTTCGATATGAAAATATTTTCTGTGCTTTTTTTGTGTGCTTTGTTTTTATCTCTGGCTTTTGTTTTGTATTGATTTGTGTTTATTACTCAAATTGCCGTTTCATGTCTTTACTTGAATGTCTGTATATGGTGTTCATTGTTGTGCTAAAAATTTGAAATAAATCATGATTTTAAAAAAAGGATTGCCAAAAGTAATTTATATTCCCTGAATGCCAGACTGATAAGAGATATATTTTTCAATTTCTTCTAATCCAGAAGTTTAGATTTGTTCCTTTTAAGATTTGTCTGAATTGCCTTTTAAACTCTACGACTCGGGTCAGCTGGGATTGCTGGGATTTTGGCCCATTCCTCCTTCTGACACAGCTGCTGTAATCAAGTTTGGTTTGTATCTCACATTCACCTTTTCCACTCTGCCCGCTAAATTTCCACTGTACTGAGATCAAGCCTTTATGATGGCCACTTAAAACGTTGACTTTGTTGCGGCTAAGCAACTTTGTAACTAATTTTGGAAGACCCATCGGTGCCCAACCTTTAGCTCCAATGCTGTGAGGTAAACCATCAAGAGTCCTCTGGGCTTTCGCAAATTGTTTAAGAACTTAATATTCTTAATGTCTGATCTCGAATAAGGTGGCAATGGAATATCCTATGATAATTCTGCCATTTAGCAAGTAAATATGGTTTTGTTCAGCCTAACTGACTTAAAGAAAAGGGAAAGTTTAGTCCAACAGTGAGAAGAGATGGCTATATGTCTTTTTATACAGTGTATGTAAAAATCTGTATGATACAAGACGAACTGCTCACCTTGTTTAGAAAACAATGTCTTAAGTGCCCTGTATGCTAAGAAGAGGTTGACTTTACAGATGAGGAAGAAGGCCGTCAGGATCAGGATGGTAAAGAGGGCCGAGAGCCAAAGAGACACAATCATGTAGAACGTGTTGTGTTCAGTTGGGTCAGCTGAGGAAACAAGGCAGACAAACACAAACGGCTACTCAACATGAAGCGTGTAAACAAGAGTCAACAGGTTTTCTGGTTAGACCGGACACCGAGCGATCACTTTAATGCATCCGAGACGTTTGGAGCAAAATACCTTCTTGTAGCCGGACCTCCCCGACCTTCTCTTCAGCCGGGCTTGAGATGTGGCAATTGATGGGGATGTTCAGGAACTCGTTTCGAACTGTAGCGATGGACAGAGTGGACTGACCAAATACTTTGCCTCTTTCATGGACACTAGAAAAGACAGTAAAAAAATCTGTCATTTAAAAATATGAACCCTAATAGACACTGATTACAAATCTGCTTCTTAAACTGCCGTGACCAGTACGATTGAAGCATGTTTTGTACAACAGGTTTTGTCTTTTAAGACGTAAAGTAGTAGGGGCAAGTAGTTTTCATTCACCCCTGTTGTGTATATTGTGTGTATTTGGGAATATAAAAGGTAAAATTGGAGACATTTTCAGTTGTGGCAGGATTTTTAAACAAACTGATCATCTGACGATGAAAACTCAATGTTGAAAAATATTAGGAACCAAATCAATCAAAAAGTGGACAAGGCTGTGATCATTCGGAGCCTTTTCAAGCAAGGCGAGTAAATCTTCATCAGCGCAGACAGAAAGTCGGCATACCTTAGCATGAGGTTAAATTATATTATTACTGGGTTGTTGCTGTAACATCTAAGCAACACTTGTGTAAATTCCTGATATATGGTGGCTTACAAAGGTACTCATACCCCTACAACTTTTCCAAATTTTGTCACATAGCAGCCACAAATCAAAATATAACGTATATAAAGATAATTTTCTTCCTACTTCACAATTGTGTACCACTTTTTGTTGGTTTGTCACACTAAAATCCATCCATCCATCCATCCATTTTCTGAACACCCTTGTCCCTCGGTGGGGTCGGGAGGGGAGCTGGAGCCTATCTCCAGCTAACGTTCCGGGCGAGAGGCGGGGTACATCCTGGACAGGTCGCCAGTCTGTCGCAGGGCAACACAGACACACAACCATGCGCACACACGTAGGGGCAATTTAGACAGACCAATTAACCTAACAGTCATGTTTTTTGGACTGTGGGAGGAAACCGGAGTACCCGGAGAAAACCCACGCATGCACAGGGAGAACATGCAAACTCCATGCAGAAAGACCGGGGCCAGGAATCGAACCCAGAACCTTCTTGCTGCACGGCAACAGCTCTACCAACTGCGCCACTGTGCAGCCGTCACACTAAAATCCAATTAAATATATTCATGTTTGTGGCAATAGTGTAACAAAATATGGAAAGGTTCAAGGGGTATGAACCCCCTTTGCAAGGCACTGTATAGTATTAACTTTGACACTCATGATGCAGAAATTTTTGGCATGGGTAAAAACTCTGGGACAACCAGGTTTACCCTGAGATCAAATGACATTAAGCAGACATGGTATTATGTTGTTTACTAAAGCTGCTTATGTTTCTCTGCCTTTGAGATGCAAGACAAGTTGCAGTAGTGTGACTGCAGCACATGGAAAATGTTCCTGCTGCTTTTCTTTTGACTTGTTTAAGAGCCTCGTGTTTATTTCATCTCATTATCTATCAATGGCGAGTAGATTGACTCGTGACGAATAAAACAACGATTGTCCCCTGGGTCTTCAACATTTCTTCTTCTTTTGCCAACAGCCCCATCCAGGTTAACAAATTTAACCACAACAACATGATAAGACGGAGAGACTCACAATTTCCAGGACTCGGCAAGCCCGCTGATGTCGCTAGCGTATGTCCCGTTGATGATCCAGTACATGGCAATCTCTTCGTCCTCACTGAAGCCGGTGTAGGCCTTACAGTGCAGCTCTGCTCTCTTGCCTGGTTGTCAAGTAAAGTGGCAAACAAACCAAGCAGGAAGTGAATGACAAATCTGCTTTCCCACCAAATCACAGAAGCAAAAACTCAACAAAATGAGGGATGCACAGAACAAAGAGATAAAAACAATGAAGCTAGAAATCAGAATGCTTTGTTTACTTACCCACTTCCACTATGACCACCTCGTTTTTGGGCCTCACAACATGAATCTCTGGAAAGAGATCTGGAGTACCTACAACCACATACATTTGAAAATGATATCAGGGAACAGAAAAAAAAAAAGAGCACAACACTTTATAAACAAATACAAGAGTATTTATGCTGTTGCAGCAAAGACAGATATCAGGATTTGGTGAAAACATGAGGGAGTTGTGAAATTACCGAAACAAATGAAAAACTGGAAACATTACAGGAGCTGGTGGGATTTCTGCCAACCCTTCGTGTGTCCTACATGGAACAATGGCCGCCTCTGTCTGTATGTCAGTACTGTTTTGTCCGTCTGTCTGGGCTAAGGAGTCGAGTTACATGTCAGAAATCTTTACTTCCTTAGAAGAAACTCAAGCTGGAACTGTGACTGGCATCAAAAGGTGCGTCTGGCACAAAATCATCCACAAAAAGAATGCTGAAACACGATGGCTACTTCATTTTTGGGGGTTTCCTTTTCTTTGGAAGTGGAGTTTATGTTGACGTGGGCGGTAACAAATTAGTCCCAAATACCAGTCAGTTACTTTTGAGCGTTTGACTTTGACATCAAAGTGTTCACTTAAATCAAACAGCAATGGATTGTTGCTAAGCACATTTCATGCTTTGAAGGCCTTCAGATCTGAATCTGAAGGAACGTCTGTTGGGCCGTTTGAGGAGAGCTGGGATTCAAAAATCTGTTCTCACAATCTGATCAATCTGAAGAATGTATTAGAGATAAGCAGATGTTGTCGAGTCAAGCTGTGGGGTGCAAACAGACCTTTTACGAAATAAGACCGAGTTCTGAAATTAATTCAAAAAAGCTATTGGTATATCACAAAAATCCTTAACTTTAACTGTCCAAAGTTGAGATATACTGTACCGTTTTTGACAGTCATTTGGACGCTGCGTGCTGCGGTGTAATTCCGGCCGTCTACAGTAACGTCTATGTGACACGTGTATTTTCCTGCATCTGCCTCCGAAACCTCCGCCAGCCTCATGAAGCCGTTTGTGTTCAGAGAGATGGACTCTCCATCCGGCTGCACCTGCTGACAGTCCTGTGTACAAACAAAATGCATTCTTTGTTTCTTTTCTTTTTTTTGGGGGGGGGGAGGGGGGAGAGGGCGGGGAATGACGACAAATTAAATCATTTTTAATTTTTTTACTGTTTGCAAAAAATGATTTAGAGTTGAAAATCACAAAGGAACATTTATCTCAGCAGAAATGTGCTCTTATAAGACTGACAAAGTAGTAATTTTGAGAGAGTAGTCATTGTTTTTCTATTTGATTTTCTAAGCTGAGATTATTGTGATTGCTGCACACAGCATGTAAAACACTGACTGCTCCAAAGATACAACTTAATAAAAAAATAAGAAATTATTTTGTTTATATATATATATATATATATATATATATATATATATATATATAT
>NW_015114758.1:15807-26553 GCF_001443285.1 Poecilia latipinna | reverse complement strand
ATCAGGGTCAAAAGATCTTGAAACAATATTATCGTTTATCGCAATATTTTTTTAGACAATTAATTGCTCAGCAAAATTTGTTATCGTGTCAGGCCTACATAAGACCGATAAGTTACGCACTCTGGCAAGCTGGTCTTAATGGAAGAGTGGTGGGAAGGAAGCTATTAATGAGGGCAAGCCTGAAGAGGTGTTGATCCAGTCTGCTATAAGCCATGAAGGGAACACAGCAAATATCTTACAGTGAAATGTAGCAGCAGCGTTGAGCGTATGACAAAAACAGATGAATAAATACAAGTTCGCGGCTACAAAAGACTTGAGAGAGGATCACCCTACTGAAGAGATAAAAGCCCTAAACGTTGCTAAGAACAACGGACAAAATTTTCAGGATGTAGATGTGTGTTTCATTGAAAAAATATTTTGGAAATACTTGTAAATTTGTGGCTGTAATGTAACAAAATGTGTAACTTCTGCATAACTGTACTGTATGTACACGTTGCTTGTTTAGGCAGATGCATTGTACAAGGTATGCCAAAAGGGGGCAGTGTTGCACCAGTTAAGTCAGGAACCATCAGACATGACGGGGAAAAAACCCACAAATCACAGCTTTGCTTTCAGCCGCAGTTATGAAACAACTTTCAGCTTTAAATGTTTACTGATAACAAATATTTACGTTCATTTCCTAATGCGTTCTTTGTCATTGATAACTACTTACAAAGCCAGTGATGTGTGACCATTTTATAAAAGAAAAACTATTTACTAGACAAAAAAAAAAAAAAAAAAAAACAACCTTCGTCCATCGTATTTTCCTTGGGAGATTCAGTCTGAAGATCTCTTTCTGTTTGCACTGAAGAAATTCACCCGTTTCCTTTGTAGCCAAAATCTCTTCACTTGGATCAGGGCAGTTTGACCCGGACACTAAAACTCTAAATCGTCTTTTTGATGGTTTCGTTTTATTCCTACAGAAAAAGAAAAAGAAAAAAAAAACACTTAAAATACTCCAGAGAAAAGCTTAATATATAGTCTGTAGAGCTTATTTCTTATAGGATTTTCACGACAGTACAGGATAAACGTAAAGACATATATGTGCAGGATGTTGTCTGACCTTTTTTCACAGATGTAGCTTCCACTATGAGTCATCTGCACGGGTAGAAACCACAGCGACCCGTTTCTGACCTCCACCCCAGCGGGGAGGCTCTCATCGCCCCCGTCTCTTCTGCTCCACTTTATCTCGGAATGAGCGCCAGCAATCGGGCAACTCAGCAGAAACAAGTGACCAGCACTCACGTGGTAGGTGTCTGCTTCCCCCTGGTGGTCTGAAAGAGGCATTGCACAGAAAAAAAAGTCAAAGGTCACCGAGTGCTGCCTGAATAATAATAATAAATAATAATAATAATAATAATAATAATAATAATAATAATAATAATAATAATAATTCGAGCTGATTGTGACCGTTTTTGTATTAAGGGTCCAGTAACATCTTCACTGTATTTTTTTAAATTTATTTTACAAAATTTACAGCAGGTAAAGTGTTCAAATAAGCCCGAATCTGTTGCAAAATCAATCAAAAGAGGAGCATGAAAATAGCTCTGAAAATGCAACATAAGCTACTAAAATGCCACTTTATTCCATCCGTAAATATGCAATACTTGATTAAGCAACACAAGCAGAGAGCTTCCAGGTCCTGGATTAAGTGTAAACCTGCCATGAAATGTCAACTGTCCAGAACATCATATAGTCAATGTGGCACTGTTTACTTTAACACGAAATGTCATGTTTCCAAAATGGATGAAAAATTACAAAATGACATACAGAGGAAAAACAAACATATTATTCATGGCCACTTTTCTATGGGGAACTTTATTGTTTTTGCTGCCCAGAAATGACAGCAAAGCAATGTCCAAATCTGACAAACACAATCTCTGACAAAAGGCACAAAAGCAAAAAAAAAAAAAGAAAGAAAACATACAAAAAAGAAAGAGAAAATGACCAAACAACTCACAAAGAAGCGCAGATGACCCATATTAAACAGATAAAGAAGAAATTGCGCAACAAATGTAAAAGTGTTTTTTTCCCCCATTAACTATTGGGCTTTATGTTTACTGTGAATCTCTTTCGGAAGTTGCAGAATTGTAGAGTCTGACTAGTGACCAAAACAAACACAAAAAAACTGCAATCAGACAAAAGCAATTTGCATCCTACATTTATCTGACACGTTAAACATAGAAAGTCTAACTGTCATTGTTAAAACGAGACCTGGGAAAATACATTTTTGATGCAACATCCTGAACAACTACCAAATGCAGGAGAAAATGTGAGAAATAAATAGACTTTAATGATCTGTTGTGCACTCTACAGTTAATTCTTTGTGATTTTGGTACAGCTGTAGACCTGCTGAGTCTCTCCAATTATATGTTAACACTTCTAAGTTCATTTAGTTTGCAGACACCTACACATGCATACTGCACTCATGTACAACTTTAAACTTCTCATCTGACTGATTGTAACCCTTTTGTTGCATCCTCTTGATTGCATAACTCTGTACGTGACCTGCAGATGTTCTCAAAACAGCAAGAAAAAAAACCCTGTTATAACACCAACACAACACGTTGCACTGCAGCGACCGACTGCTGAAACCAAGCAGACATTGTGTAGCAAAAAGAGTGCGCATTACTCAGATCTGATCATAATATTAATATGAACTGATCATGTCATGTTTTGTTGAAGTTATGCAGAGAGGCAGAGGTCGAGTGGATGCTGAAGGTTTTAATTGTAAAGTGATGATTATACAAAACTTAAAAGCAGCCAGATGAACCACCAGCAGGAAAAAAACAGGAAGTGGGAAAATGAGGCGCATACTGGAGGAATTTAATGGAAGAATCCAGCAAGGAGTGACTGAGAATGTGCATGTATATATACAGTATATATATATTAATTACTGAACAAGGAAGAGATGGCTGATTAGAAACGGGTTGCAGGTGCAAGAGGAGAGAGAGAGAGAAGGTGGCACAGGGGGCGAGGGAGAGCACACAAACTGGGTAACTAATCAAACCGTAACAAAAAGCCAGAAATAAGCAACATAGTAAAACTAAAGTAACTAAAGGACTGAACTAAGGCAAATCAGAAGCTGATCTAACACTACAGAATAACTAAACATAGTTAAACTGGAGTAACTAGGAAAGAAGTGCAGCAAAGGAAAATCGAAACACGGCGGATCTAATGAAAGAATAGAAACTAAAGAAGACAGAAATGATGAACGAACCCAAAAACAATTCAGACCCTCACAAACAATTTCTTAAATTGTCCTACACTCCCATCCTCCTTTATGAAAGCAAGTCAAACATGTTTTATTCTGGATTTTTGATTTTTTTTTACATTAACTTTGCTGCCTAATAATATTTACAAGAGCTGCCAACAAAGCTACATGATTTCTTGTCTTATTTATTTATATTGTAAATTAGAAATCATATGTAATGAACATAGTAAGTCATAGCTGCCCACTTATTCTTTACATTTCCTCAAACGTATGCGCTTCTGTTGCAGTGCTATTAATTTTTCTGTTTGTTATACGTTGGATCATATTATTATCACTTTTCCTTGACTGTTTCCGGACCAGGAAACGTTACTTCATTTTCACCATTTTTGGCTGCAAACTACAGAGAGCTCTACTCATCTGACCGTCTTAAACAGAACTGTTTGTTTGGGAAAATGTTTTTTTTTTTTTTGCACAACTTATGCAAAGCTGCCTTTTGTCACAGCACAGTCTTCCTGTGTGAACAATCTCCATTTATTCGCGCCGTGCTGACGTCTTTCTTGCTTCCTGTAGAGCGCCAGGAGGGCGATTCTGAAGTCTGCGCCTCATTTGCTCATCGGTGGAGGCAGCATGAGAGAACTGGTTGATTCAGTATAGATTTTAATGTTTAATGAGTTTAAAACAAAAGAAAAAAAGAAGAAATCAATTGAAGGTGGATGGAACATTCACATCACAGTTTATGAGTTAAGTCTCAATATGTTGACACCTTTGCAGGAAGGTGTTTCTAATGGACTGAGAGTTTGGCAGCAGGTGCAACACTTGTGTGGGTGGGTGTGGGGCCAAGTGATGTAAGAAATGATATTATACTAGTGGAAATGACACACAGAAATTGATGTGGCTTTAACCCCTCACCAAAGAACTCACTCACCAGTGTAAGAATATGCTTCTTTTTTTTTTCTGGGATCCCAAGTATTAGTACAAACGCAATTGTTTATTATTACGACGTAAATCATACTAACGTCTAGAAAAGCCACAGAGGCTACGTCATTGGCACTTGTTGCCTGAATGTCACCTTGCCGATCCGCAGCTCCTGACTCAACAAACACAACAAAACACCCACATCCTCGACAAAGCTGGTATAACCTGAATACATGTATAACCGCTGATCTGGTTAGATAGGTTGATGCATCGATTAGTTTTGAAGCATCTTGCTAAAATGATCTGTTGTGACTATAGAATAACTTAGTTAGGGTTTGAAGAATGGTTTTAAACTACGGGGGTTTCTAACTCCAAGAAAACAAGTTAAAAATGTTTTTTTGTTTGTTTGTTTTATTTTAACAGCTACAGTAAAGGCCTTTATGAATCCCATAACGTGTTTCAAGTGGGTCGAATGTGAAACCATTCAGTTAAATTCTGAACAACCAATGGATGTAAAATTTTGAACTGGAGACGGTAAGGCACAAAAACCACCAACGTAGTCCTACAATTCAACTCCAGTTTGTCCATCACTAAGTTCAGGGTCACTTTCCATTCAAGGTGGAGCAATAAAGAAAGAAAAAAAAAAACTCCTTTGGGGTTTAGTTTTGGTCCACCTCAAGTCATCCCTCCCTCCCAGATCAACCATATCAAAAACCCACCAATGTTCAACACATTTTGTTTTGTTTTGTGTGTATTTACTATGAAATACTGCAGAAATGTCAGAAACCTATCAAAATATGAAATATGCAATGGGGACTCATTATTAGATTTTGATATGCTCTAGATATTGCACACAATTATTTTTTTGTTATTTTCCAGAAAGCATAACTTTTAAGTTAAAAGTGTTCGCACCCCTCATAAAACGCCACCAATAAATGCCTTCCACTTTACATTCACATAAAAGTGTCCCATAAAATTTAACTGGAAAACATCTGAGATGGAAAAAAAGATAAATGAATAATGTGCAATAACCTGATTGTTGTCAGTTAATGTTCACATCTTTAAATGAAGCACTTAGATAAAGACTTATTGAGTTTCAGCTTGTAGTCTCAGTAAGTGAAACCCCAGTTTGGATTTGCCAAGTGAGCTTTAGTTTTGCACTTTGGCCATGCCACAACTTTCATTTTCCTCTTGTGAGCTCAGACTTTTGTTGACCTTTACTGAGCTCATGACGTTTCTTTACAATCGAATCACTCTCCTGGTAGAAACCATGTTCTTTTTGTCACTTCTTTGACAAAAAGAACATGATTCTACGAAGCAGCCTGTTTCACGTTGCATCAAATCCTACAGACCACGACACGTCCGTCCACATGGATTTGGAGGATATTTTTCTGTCTTGTTTGGAAAGTGTGGATTGAGATTTTAAGTCATTGTTCTTATTCCAGACATGGAGAATAATAGGGTTATTGTCACACAGTCAGCTCTTTAGAGTTGCTTTCATTTTCTTTGCAGCTTCACTCAACAGTTTGTCTGTTTCTCGAAACCTTTAAGTTTACCACATGTTGCCTTGTTTCTTCTACAACTTGTTGATATCGTAGATGACTGTGTTTATTGTGCCATTTCACAAATATAAAGCCCTTTTTTATTTTTTTTTCCAAACTTATACATATGTACACTGAGATCCATTGGAGCTGTTACCAAACGCATGTAATCAATGACTTCAGCTAAAACAAATTTTGAAATTAGCAAAAGATATGAAATTCAGACAAAATGTTATTTCTGCTTGACTATGCTTATTAATTTACGTTAAGCATAAGAATGAGTGCTGAAATGAATAAGTCTGAGCAGGATTGGTTTAAAAGTGTCCGTTTCCACTCCTGAAGGTTTTCTACGTGTTTCAGTTGAACTGAACGGTGAGTCACATTAAAAGCAGAAAAAGGATTTCAAAAACTATTTATGTTTAATTTTTCAAAACAGGGAACACTTTTCTCAAGTGTGTTTTTTTTCTATGTGCAGAGAAAACGACCTGAAAATGAACAGATTGTCATTGGAGAGCAGCAGGAGAAAGTAGCAGAGTGACAAAACGTCCTCAACATGTCCTGCAGCGGCCTGAGCCTTTAGCTGTTAGCTACTGAGATAAATCAGGATAACACCAGTTAGAGGAAAGTGGGCAACACTTTATTTGAAGGGGGTTGAATAAGACTGTCATGACACTGTCATAAACATGACATAACACCTGTCATGAACATGAATAAGCCTTCATGAATATTTATGACTGTTGTCATAAAGCGTCATTGGTAAATTATGACACTTTTAATACAAAGTTGACATTATTCAAAAGGTCTTTATTATGACAACTTGACATTAAACAAGAAATCATTACTGATATAAATTTGTTATAAAAGTATTACTGATTGCACTTTAAAAATTAGGTAACTTTATGTTATTAAAGGTAAAGTTTAAACAGTAATGAGTAGTTTTAACCCTCATCTAAAGAGCATGGACAGAAACGTCAAGCTGTTTACATAGTGGAGGAATCTGATAACTCTGATTCTACTTTTTAAAAGTCTAAGAACAGATAAACCGGCCGTCTAAAAGCGATGTGCTCTGTTATCAGAATCAGCTTTATTGGCCAAATCACACAAACCAATAATTTGACTTAACTCTGAATGTTCGTGTATAGTGGGAAATTAAAAAAAGAATAATTTTAATATAAATATGAATAGTCACAGTGTTTCCACATGAGGTAGAATTAGTGTAGAAACGCATAGTGTTGGTTGCGATCCACCCTGATTCACTTTCATCCTTTAACGCCTTAATGATTAACTAGAGCTGATGATTCTTGGGGCTCTACTGAGATTTAAAGAAAAAAACAACATATTTTGTTCTCTAAAAGTTAATTTTTTAAAAACTACGTTCTTCTGATAAACTCACTTGCTGAAGATCCGATTTGTTGAAATAACATAAAAATTTTAATTTGAGGAAGAGATTTCTGAATGACCTGTTTAACTGGTTTAGAAGAAACCACAGATGTTGTTTTTCTCGCATGAAACCTTTCTGTCTTCCTGAGACTTTTAGTCTTTTATGATTAAAACTTGTACTGCTGGTTTATTATTTAGCCAACAAAACCATCTTCGATGTTTTAAGTCTCTAACAGTTTTGACATTTTGCTCTTTGTAATCATCTATAAAAAAAAAACAACTATTGTTTTCTTCCAACCTCTACTGAAACTGAAATCAGTTAGATTTCACAGAATCAGCGAATCCTTTGATCCAAACAACTGCGTTACATTTTACCACATTTTAGCTCTACAGAGACACAGCCTGGCTCTACAAGTCACCCCAGTGTCAAAAGCCATTGTCTTAGTGTGAATGATCCCCCCGGTGGTGTGGTGATCGGTACTCACTGTGATCCTCAGCCAACGCCAGAGACAGGAGTCCAGTTAGGAAGCAGATCCAGCCGCCGGCTGCCATTGTTCTCGCCTGCGGGAGCGTAACAGGTCAGATTCATTAAACTCCTGCCCGTCTCCTCCGACGGGGCTCATTTTCTGAGCCAACTTGTCACTCCAGTCTGCAATTGGACAATGCTTCTTAACACATTTCCTGGCAAGGTCATTCAGACACCCACTGCTGTTGTTAGGGAAGTGAGAGATTTTGGTTGCGCAGATCGCACAAGGAAGTCAGAGCTGAAACACTCCCAGTAAAAAAGTCCAAGGAAGTTCCACACACTGGCTTTTCTATTTGGAAAAGTTATGAAAAAGACCAACAAAAAACCTGACTGTCATAAAAAAAAAAAAAAAAAAAAAAAAAAACAAGGGTGACTGTCTTTAAATGAGCAGCAGAATGTGAAAGAAGTTGCTTCTACTTTTAAGTTCTAACTTACCAATTTAAATGTAGACAAACTTCTGGTTACTTGCACCAGTCCTGATCTCTGGGCTGCTGGGTTTTCCATGCTGCTGCATTTGGTGTTTCGTATCATAACCCCTACTTGAAGTTTCCTCTCAGCTTAGAAAAAACACAAACACCCCACACTCTGCAGTACAGGTGAAGTGTAATGATTCACTGAGAGCCAAGCAGGGTTTTGGTTGTATGCAAATGTAGATGTAGGTCATTTGACCTCAAAGTTCACATATGAAGTTTTAGAAAGTGTATGCCGTAACAAACAAGAACTAATGAACCAGTTGAACCAGTTGGTTAAGAAAGAAGGTTGTCTCTCAAACCTGTGATTTGTCGGTCTAAACATGAGGACTTTGAACTGCCTTGTTTTTTAATGTGCAAATCTAATTTCCTTTATTTGTCAGTGAATCACAGATAAACAGCGTCTTAGTAGGTCATCTCTCGTACACATTTTTGCTACATTGTGAAAATGCCTTTTTCCCAGCACTGCACAGCCTCTTTCTGTCTTCCCTTTGTACTTCTGTCCTTCCCTCATCCTCCTTGCTACTTTCACAGTAGTCTTCAACTTTACTTTCTTCTCTTTCATCATCCTCTTTTGTCTCGCTTTGCCAAAAGGTGAACGGACCAAACACACGTGAAATGGACACGGGAAACGTTGACGTGTTATGATTGATTCAGTTCAGTCTGATTTGCTTCAGTTATTATTTGTTAATGCTCATATAGTAAAATGCTACCTATATCTGTTTGCTGTTCAATAAACCACTAGGTAGATTATGCCTGGGGTCTGCCAGATAGTCCAATCTCAGATTCAGGAGGAGCTGTGTGGTTTTTGTCCTCTTGGTGGAAAACTCTACCAGCTCTACATCCTCAGCAGGTTTCTGGGAGTTATGGACTTGGGGAAGGTTTTTGACCGTGTCTCTCTGGGAATCCTGTGGGCGATTTACGGGGAGGATGGGGTACCAGGCCCTTTGATACAGAATGTTAGGTCCCAGTACGATCAGTGTCAGAACTTTGGACTGCTTTGGCACCAATAAGTCGAGCTAATTTCCGGCAAGAAAATTAGCCCGGCTCCATCTAGGTTGTCTTTTGTCTCTGATTTTGTTCATAACCTCTTTGGTCAAAATTTCTAGGCACAGCCACGGTGTTGAGGGGAAAGTTTTGGTGTCTCTGACTTTTGCAGATGCTGTGTTCATGAGATTGTGATCTGTGGCTTTCGCTGGAGCAATATGAAGCTGATTGAGGTGGCTGGGATGAGGACCAGTGCCTCCAAGCCTGAGACAATGGTTTTGAGCCGGAAAAGGTTAGAGGGTCTTCTCCAGATCAGGGAAGGGATCTGCTGTCCCCAGAGGAGAAGTTTTAGTATCTCAGGGTATTGTTCACGAATGAGAGAAAAACAGAGCAGGAGGTCAATAAGAGGTTTGGTGACGAGTCTGATGTGGGCGCTGTACCGGTGAAGAGACAGCTGAGTCAAATGGCAACGCGGTCGATCTACATTCATATCCTCATCTATGGTCACAAGCTATGGACCTAAAAAACAGGATCACGGATACGAGCGTGTGAAATAAGTTTTCTCAAAAGGGTGTCTGGACATAGGGTGAGTAGCTCGGTCATCCAGGAGGAACTGCTTCTCCTCATCAAGAGAAGCCAGTTGACCATCTGGTTAGATACCTTCTTTTCTTTCCCAAATCCTCTTCTGTAGGCAAACATTTATTTAGTTAAGATTTTAATAATCTAGCACATTATGTAGAAATCTATTTCCAGGTATTTGCCTGAAGTATCTACTATCTATCTATTAGTATATTGTATATATTGTATATACAATATATTGTATTTATTTTGGATAAATATACAATATTTATCCAAGATATTGTATATTTTGAATAACCTTTTTTGCATGCTTGTTCATGACATACCGGATTAAAATTGGTATGCTAATGCTATTCAGAAAGGAAAAACTTGAACTAAAAGGTTTGAATGACTGACAGGATGTTCTAGTCGCGGTTTGAGCGTCTTTTTAAACCAGAGCAGATTAAAGGTTGGTAAAAAAAAAAAAAAAAAATGGACGGACTAGCCCTTTAGATATTTACTGAATGGGAAGCTGCATTTAGCAGCCATTAGCTTCATATACAAAACAAAGTCAGAGTTAAAGGCTATCTGTGTGAAGGTATCATGATCAAATTAATTACATGCCGCTTTGGACGAGTGTAGAAAAACAACAGAGAGACAGAGAGAACTATGCAGGCTGCAGGGAGACACGCTCGTTTGTTTCAGGCTATATACTGTAGTATTTTCTGCCAGCCGCAAGTGACCAATGTCCGGTATTATTTGTTTCTCACAGGAGCATTATTTCACCTGACTTGCGGCTGGCAAAAAAGACTACAGTATATATGCTAAAACGAACGAGCTTGCATAATGTGTGTGATACAGCCCCTGTGTAAGCCGGACAGAGAGAACTTCCGGGTCAGAGGTGAAATTAACAGCTCGCTTTCCTTTTTATTTTTGCAATTGCCGTTTTTCTAATTTTGTTTTAAAAACGGAATAAAAAAAAAAACACATGGTTGTTTTGTTTTACCAATTTTATTTTGAAACGAAAAAACCAAAGAACGAACCATACACGGATTACGGACCTGAGTCTATTTCCGTTTTCTCATTTTCCATTTCAAACGAAAAAACGAACTGCCT
>NW_015114758.1:0-14000 GCF_001443285.1 Poecilia latipinna | reverse complement strand
TATTTTTTTTATGATTCCCCAAACATTGGCTGAATATCTACGTATGCTATTGTAATAAATACATTTTAATGAAAATGTGTTGTCTCTGTTTATTTTGTAAGATTTGAGTTTAAAACTCTGACTACATATGTAGGTTGATACAAATTAAATATTAATTATTTAATGTTTCTTGCTTATAAATCCAGAGCTAAGAAATAATGACAACTCAAAAGTTGTTCATTATGTTTAGTCAGTTGAGTCTAATAAGTTATAATAAATAGGACACGCTGGAGGGACGATGTCTCTCAGCTGGCCTGGGAACGCCTTTGGATTCCCCTGGAGGAGCTGGAAGAAGAGGCTGGGAGAGGGAAGTCTGGGCCTCCCTTCTGAAGCTGCTGCCCACATGACCCGACCCGGATACGTGGAAGAAAATGGATGGATGGACAAACAGTCTCATGAAGGGAACAAAGGGTTTGATTTCTAATTGGACAGTAATATGTCACTTATAAAAATGTGAAAAGATACAGAAGAGGATAAGGGGCCTGTGACATTTTTCTAACACCAACTGATGTACAAGATTGTTTTTTTTTCTTTTTTAGATTAAATTCTGAATTCTGAGATTAAAGACACAATGATGACCTTTTTTTCTTTCCCAAATTCTCTTCCATAGGCAAACATTTATTTAGTTAATCTTTTTATAATCTGGCACATTATTTCAAACATTTCCTACCTGGTAGAAATCTATATCTACCAGGTAGGAATATATTTCAGTCAAATACCTATTTCCAGGTATTTGACTGAAATAGATAGTACTATCTATCTATTAGTATATTGTATATACTGTATATACAATTTTTTGTATATACAAGACAATATATTGTATATTTATTTTGGATAAATATACAATATTTATCCAAGATATTGTATATTTTGAATAACCTTTTTTGCATGCTTGTTCATGACATACCGGATTAAAATTGGTATGCTAATGCTATTCAGAAAGGAAAAACTTAAACTAAAGGGTTTGAATGACGGGCAGAATGTTCTAGTCGCGGTTTGAGCGTCTTTTTAAACCAGAGCAGATTAAAGGTTGGTAAAAAAAAAAAATTGGATGGACTAGCCCTTTAGATATTTACTGAATGGGAAGCTGCATTTAGCAACCATTAGCTTCATATACAAAACAAAGTCGGAGTTAAAGGCCATCTGTGTGAAAAGTATTATAATCAAATTAATCACATGCCGCTTTGGACGAGTGTAGAAAAACAACAGAGAGACAGAAAGAACTATGCAGGCTGCAGGGAGACACGCTTGTTCGTTTCAGGCTATATACTGTAGTATTTTCTGCCAGCTGCAAGTGACCAATGTCTGGTATTATTTGTTTCTCACAGGAGCATTATTTCAACTGACTTGCGGCTGGCAAAAAAATACTACAGTATATATAGCCTAAAAAGAACAAGCTTGTCTCCCTGCAGCCTGCATAATGTGTATGATACGACCCCTGTGTAAGCCGGACAGAGAGAACTTCCGGGTCAGATCGCTTGTCAAAAATGGAATAATGACAAGTGAAATTAACAGGTTGTTTTCTTTATTTTTGCAATTGCCATTTTTTCTAATTTCGTTTTAAAAATGAAAAAACAAAAAGACACATGCTTGTTTTGTTTTTCCAATTTTATTTAAAAAAAAAACAAAAAAAAAACAAAGAACGAACCATACACGGATTGAAGAGAATTTATTCCCCTCGTTTAATCTACCATTTCTCTTTCATACATTTGATTTGTTGTTGGCTTTCAGGGCCCTGTGATGGACTGGTGACCTGTCCAGGGTGAACCCTGCCTCACATGTGATGGCTGCTGGAGATGGGCACCACCAGCCCCCCTCACCACCCTGCAAGGATCAGCGTGTTGAGATTATGGATGGAAAGATTTTAAGGTAGTTTGTCTCCTTAAGTTGACACTTAAAACAGCTTCATAGTTAATGCCAACATCAACTGACTCTGTGAAATTGCTGACTATTTTTTTCTACTTCTAACATAAACAGGCAAAGAAGTCACTCAGAAATGTTTTTCCACCCGAGGTATCCGGTACCAATCATCATCACTTCTGATGATGTCACATACATAGCGAATCTACAACAGCTGAAAATTGTAAGTCTCACTTTTTTCTTTGCCATTTTTCTGTACTCTTTAAAATACAAATGCTTTCTCTGTTTAATTGCTCTATTCTTTTTTGCAGGTTTCTGAAAAGTGCAGTGAATGTTCTGTCGTTGATCCTCACTGTTCTTAGGAAGGAGAAATGTCAGTTTATCTGGAATACTGTGACACTGTATCAAAACAATACCCTGTCCTTGCTGAAATATTTTTCACATTTCCTCTAAAGTGTACCTATTGTTTTATAGTACTGATTTTCATAAGCATGTTGTCTGTAAACTTTGAATGTATTGATAATTTGTACAATTCTGTTAAAGTATATTGGCAATGTACTCTTGAAAAATGTGGGTAACATTTTATTTGATGAGGTATGCATAAAACTTGACATGATACTGTCATAAACATCTGTTAGGAACATACTAAAAGGAGTCATGAAGTGTCATTTAGTAAATAATGACACTTAATAAGAAGTTGGATTAGAAGTCCGTTAAAAGTGCCAACTCTGCATTATTTTGTAAATAATGACACTAATGCATAGTTGGCACTTTTAATGGACTTTTAATCCAACTTTTAAAGTAACTTTGCATTAAAAATGTCATCATTTACCGAATTACACTTCATGAGAACAGTCAGACATTCATAAAGACTTCTTCATGTTTATGACAGTGTCATGTCAGTCTTATACACACCCCATCAAATAAAGTGTTACCAGAATGGTGATATATTGAAAGCACAATGTAATTTGTTTAACCTGGAAAGTGTGTTGTAACTGATCCTTCTTTGTTCTGTAACCTGATGTGTTTGCAGAAGGGGCATATAGGGGGGAAAAGTGATGACAATTCTAGGGGCCCTGACCAACAGGGGGCCCTCCACAATTTATTTACTGTTCATAGAAATAAAAAAAATATGTGGCCCTGTCAATTACAAAATTACTCATATTTTATTTTCGATGATTGTTTTTAGCAGTAAAAATTTAATGTTCTCACTCCCTGATCAAAAAACAAGCATCCATATTTGCCCTGAACCCCCCTATCTGTGTTAAATGGTTCGTTCCTGCTTGGAGCCTTCAGACTGACGCCGTTCAGCAGCAGACAGTAGGAAACAAGAACGATTGTGGCAGTTACTGTGCTGCTAAGAAAAGTTAGAAAATCAGGTTTTCAAAAACAATAGAGAGGGAGAGAGAGAAAAAGGCAAGAGTGTTAATTTATAACCCAGTTTTTCTCCAAGAGGTGAGTAGACTGTGAGATCATCAACCATTTAGTATAGTTAGCTTAGCCATGGACTACTGTTTGCCTCCACTAGCATTTAATGAATTAAGGAAAAGAATTACCAACATATTCATATATTGAACTTGTCCCTTTTACCACTTAACAACAGATGAGTCAGTCAGTCAGCAGCTCTAACCCACGTCCCTCGTGACCCGTTCTCTCCCAAGTGAAATTAAAGCTGCAGTATGTAACTTTTATAAAAATATATTTTTTCCACATATTTGTTCAAACTGTCATTATGTTGTGACAGTATGACATGAGAGGTAATCTGTGAAAAATCTATTTCCTCTGCTTTCTCCCAGTGCTAGAAACAACCAGTCAGTGGCAGGAGAGTTTTAGTGCTGTCAATCACAATCTCATGTGGCTCATCCTTCCTTCCCTTTGCTCTGTGCTAAGCTGCAGCTAGCATAGCCTGTTGTGAATGCTTAGTCTACTTAGCATAGCTACCAGTGATGGCAGATAAATGATTTTCCTGTAACAATAAGTTGTTTCTCCACCAGTAGCACGTTTAGCAGTGAGTGAATGAAGTTGATTGACAGCACTAGAGCGTCCAACTGGTTCTGATTGGTTGTTTTGGTCAGAACTGTGCATTACTTTAGTTAGCAATAGTAATTCAGGAAGAAGGTGGAGGAGATTGATTGTTTTCACAGATTATCTGTCTCATAACAAACTGCTACAACATTTTGACAGCTTTAACAAATATGGAGAAAACATATTTTATTAAAGTGACATACTGCAGCTTGATAAAATGCAACTACATAACATTTTTTGAGAAGTCTGTATTGCTTCATATATATTTTGCTTATGTTGCCTATGACTGTTGCTCATGGGGAGACATTTCAGTATCCTAAAACTAATAGAAAAAATGTAAGCAACTTACTTGCATACTGTATGCATATTGTATTTTACTCTTGCATGTGAAATTCATGAGCAGTAAATATTGTACTAGTTATTAGTATTGGACCAAAGAAAGCAAGGCAGATGCAAGCCCTTTGAAATTGTGACGCTTTTGATGGGTCAGATAGACTCAAGAAATTGTAACAGCAGCTGCGTGGAGGGGATGGGGGGGGGGGATTCCTGGCAGCGCCCCTGGTTTGCAGTACTGTAGTGTAGTGTGTATGAAGCAAGTAATGTACAAAGTGGCAAAGCAGAGTAATAAAAACATTAAGTAACTAAAAAGTGTACTTCATTAGCAATTATAATGAACCAAAAGTGTAATAGCAGCATTCTGTAATCACACTACTAATATATTAAATATGTAATGCCAATACAGTGATCCCTCGCTATAACGCGGTTCACCTTTCACGGTCTCAGTACTTTGCGGATTTTTTTGTGCAGTTTTTTTCACAGTGCATTGTATTCTGCGACCTGTTTGGCTAAACAGTCTCCAAGATCCTTCTCTACCTGTGTGCCAATAACGTTACGGTATTTAAATATAAGTAAGACAGATTGGCCATTCAGGAGATGAAAGCTGAAAACTTTGAATGCCTGATGGAAAAAAACTGGCCAGAATCGGCGCAAATCCCGACCAGACTCGCTTGACGAGATCCATCGCTCTGCCGTAGATACAGCTGTGAATCTCATGGGGCAGTTTGGAGGAGACGCTTTAATAACACGACTCCGGATCACATTAAGGCCCGATTGATGCACACGAACATCCGCTGACCTGAAAACAGGTTTTGTTCTTTGGTTTCAATGTAGAGTATTTTATTATGCTGTATAATAATTGGAAAACTAAAGGTAACTACTTCACAGATTTCACTTATCGCAGGTTATTTTCAGAACTCAACCCCCACGTAAAATGAGGGATCACTGTATTCTTAAAATACATTCTAAGAATATTTTAAATGTAACCCAATCACAATAATAGTACACCCAAAATATACTAATCAAGCACGTTTATATTACATAAAAAGCAATATACTTAAAGTATACTAGGTGCAACTTAAGTTGTCCAAAAAAGTACGTTGAAGTATGGTGAGTACACTTTAAATTATACTTTAATACTATTTAAATACTACTAAAGTACACCAAGCACAAAATTAGTTGTTCCAAAATGTCACACTTTAAGTTAACTAATTTATAGAATACTTGAAGTATACTCATGATTAGTCTGACTTAAAATATGCTCAAGTATGCTAAAATTTAACATAATTGGTACATTCATTTTTCACCAGGGAAATCTTGACGTGTTTCAGTTATTGTCATGAAACTGTGGAATGAATCAAATGATGGCCTCAAATGATGTGCTTTATTTGTGAGCTTTAAAAGACCCTTAACATGTAGAATTATGAAAACTTACTCTGTTAGGTATAAGCTGTTATATCTAACAGTGTATATCTGCATATATGTAGATGTAGATGTATTGTGTAATCATGTATGTGTATTTATGAATATACATGCATCTATGCAGGTGCATGCTTAAATACAAATGTGTGTATGTGTACTTATGTATGTATATGGACAGAAGACATCTTTCATTACTGTAGGCTGCTGAGTCTCTGAATAGGGTAAATGCGTATAAGCTTGGCTTTAGCCTATTCATTTTTTGATAAATTCTGGGTTTGTAAAGTAGTATTTTACTTTTGCTTTCCTTTTTGTAATGTTGTTAATTTGCCAATATAACTTTAAGCTGAATCTGACATTGTTGTACGTTGTCCTACCATGCTGGTGCCTGGCATGTGCAGCTGTGGCCTGATGATGGAACCAGTGGGTAGCGGAGCGAATCCACACAGATGGTGTCATCTTGCTACATCTCTCATGTGTAATAATTTATGTTACAACAACCTAGTCCTTATTGTACCTCTCCATCAAAGTTCAAGTCTACATGTTTACTTCCACTCGCCTTTCACACTGACTGTCAGACACTCAGTAACTATAGAATTTTCCTTGTTTCATGTAGCTAGAAGCCATGCACTATGGTCCAGTTTCTACAAAGGGAATATGTCTGCATGTGTACCAAAATGTATCCAGTTGGAGCCTTTCATTGCAAGTGTCTAACAAATTTATGTTATTCTTACCTGCAACTCCAATTGGTGTTTCACCCAAGCTAAAATTGAAAGAATGTTAATAAGTAGTAGTAGAGCATCTGAGGACTGGAAAGACTTGCTGCAGTGTGAGATAAACCTTTCATTTTTTTTCTACAGTAATTATGTCTGTACCAGCCATAGGTGTTTGAATTGCTGTGTTTCCTAAGAATGGAAATCCTTGCATCTTTTGGAAAAAGGACACAAAATCTGTCTCCCCGTCAGCTTTTATGAGCTCGATTATCACCAGCCAGCTACACCAGTATGCCTCTATAACCACTTCTGCCACATGAAAAGAGCAAAAGACCCAAACACAATTTGCTCATAAATGTTCTCATAATGACAGAGATAAGCTCATCTCATAAAACTATGAAAAATAAATTGCTCCTTTTATCTTTCATGTTCCCTGCCGTAAGATTTTACAACCCAGATGTTCATATAAATAAACTCTCCCAAATGTAGTTAATGTTATATGACTAGTGCTATTTGTTTATGAATATTTTAAGGATATTTTCATTTTCCTCTATGGGAACTTTAAAGATCTGTAAAGGAAATTAAAAGGGAGGGCCTCGTAGCTCATTAGATTTGTCACATCACCAAAACAAACTGTAATAACAATACACTGACTTATTAAGGCAGCACTGAGTTGATTTCCTTTTTAAAACCAAGGGGAACACATAAGCATCCATATTCATGGTCTTTGGGTAAAAGAAGAGGCAGGCTGAGGACAGGGAAGATGAAAGAGCCACCTGTGGCAGGTGAAGTGGAGCGGCTGCCAATAGCACCACTCGACTCCAACACTCAGGATGGACTCCCAGTTCTCCTTGTGTCCAACGTGACAGTATGACTCAACACATATGAATTTAAAAACACTTGCACATGCTCACACACACTTTACAATATGCCTCAACATAAACAGGTGGGAACATCAATATGTCTGTCATTACTGGAAATGCAATAACGAATGATAATACATCTTTCGGCTTTTCAAGTCTAAAGTAAAAGATTTCAACATAAGGAATTAAAGTAGACTTAAAACACTGACAGTAGGTTACCTTTACAATAAATTACTGATTACACTATATTACTTAGCTACTACACTATGCTAATTTAAATTATCGGCTTGGCCTAGATAAAATTTGTCCTGAGAAATTAAGCTCAATGAGATCCCAGACAGAGCAATGATAAGAGATGAGGATTCATCAGAAATGTCCAGTGTACAGCACAGACCAAAAGTTTGGACACACCTTTTCAATCAAAGAGTTTTCTTCATTTTCATGACTATGAAAATTGTAGATTCACACTGAAGGCATCAAAACTGTGAATTAACACATGTGGAATTATATACTTAACAAAAATGTGTGAAACAACTGAAAATATGCCTTATATTCTAGGTTCCTCAAAGTAGCAACCTTTTGCTGTGATTACTGCTTGGCACACTCTTGGCATTCTCTTGATGAGCTTCAAGAGGTCGTCACCTGAAATGGTCTTCCAACAGTCTTGAAGGAGTTCCCAGAGATGCTCAGCACTTGTTGGCCCTTTTGCCTTCACTCTGCGGTCCAGCTCACCCCAAACCATCTCGATTGGGTTCAGGTCCGGTGACTGTGGAGGCCAGGTCATCTGGCGCAGCACCCCATCACTCTCCTTCTTGGTCAAATAGCCCTTACACAGCCTGGAGGTATGTTTGGGGTCATTGTCCTGTTGAAAAATAAATGACGGTCCGACTAAATGCAAACCGGATGGAATAGCATGGCGCTGCAAGATGCTGTGGTAGCCATGCTGGTTCAGTATGCCTTCAATTTTGAATAAATCCCCAACAGTGTCACCAGCAAAGCACCCCAACACCATCACACCTCCTCCTCCATGCTTCACGGTGGGAACCAGGCATGTAGAGTCCATCCGTTCACCTTTTCTGCGTCGCACAAAGACACGGTGGTTGGAACCAAAGATCACAAAGTTGGATTCATCAGACCAAAGCACAGATTTCCACTGGTCTAATGTCCATTCCTTGTGTTCTAAGCTCAAACAAGTCTCTTCTGCTTGTTGCCTGTCCTTAGCAGTGGTTTCCTAGCAGCTATTCTACCACGAAGGCCTGATTCACACAGTCTCCTCTTAACAGTTGTTGCAGAGATGTGTCTGCTGCTAGAACATTGCTAGAGCATTGACCTGGTCTCTGATCTGAGCTGCTGTTAACCTGCGATTTCTGAGGCTGGTGACTCGGATGAACTTATCCTCCGCAGCAGAGGTGACTCCTGGTCTTCCTTTCCTGGGGCGGTCCTCATGTGAGCCAGTTTCTTTGTAGCGCTTGATGGTTTTTGCGACTGCACTTGGNAAAAAAAAACACATGGTTGTTTTGTTTTACCAATTTTATTTTGAAACGAAAAAACCAAAGAACGAACCATACACGGATTGTTTATCCACAAACAGGTTGATAATTTATTTTTGACAAACCTCTTTTATCTGAAAGCTTAAGACAATGTATAACACCAATAAATATAAAATGTTACATGGAAAATCTTGAACTGTTGATTTCACATTTCACAGTAATATGTTATATTTTCATGTTTATGCTTTTTTATGAGCATTTTCAATAATAATAAGCAGCAGGAACAAAAAAAAAAACAACAGCTTTCATATTCTTTATGTGACCTTATAAATATGGAAAACATGTACAAATACTTTAATAACTTTCACAATTTACATTTACAATTTTCCTTCTTTACATGAACACTTAGAACAGGACAGAACTGGACAGATAGGCTGGTTTTACAGCTTCTGATTATTCTTCACACGTTTCTTTGACTTCACTACGTGTCAAACAGTTTTGGACTCTTGACTAAACCGAAATATTCTGCCAACATTACAAAAGATTAAAGTCAAATGTCATATTCAGTCGAGTTTTTTTTTCATCGCACCAATTCACTCAAACATTTACATCTAGCATTACAAGTTCAACAAGGCAGTTTTCTCTGGATAAGCCGCCCTCTTGCCTCTAACTGGCATATGATACCTAATTTCTTTCCAAAACCTGGAGGAAGGAGAGAGGGATGGTGACACTTGTGAGTCCTTTCCACGTCTCTCCTCGTCTTCTCTCCATGTCCTCCATTTCTGCCTCGTTCGGAGAGACTTCCACCAACACACGGCGCCCTGTTTCTTCCTCAGGTGGCGAACCGACTCGGGGAAGAGGGCCAGCTGGGCCGGGGTGATCTCCTCCAGCTCCACCAGAATAACCTGAGAGGACAGAACTCCATTAGAACCTCTTTGTTGAGGACACTGGAAGATTCTACATGAATAAGAGTTGCTTATTGGCCGAATTGTGTGACTTTCTGTGGCTATACGATGACATTTCTCTGTCTTACCTTTAAGGAGCCCTCCAGCAGCGCTCTGTTCATGGATGCCACACATTCCAGATGCTGCCTTGCGTCTGAAAACGCTTTGTCGTCACCACCAAAACCCACGCTGCCATTGCCCTCGCTGGTCCTGCTTTCGATTTGATCAACCTCCTCGCTAATCTTCGTAATGTTGTTGTTGTTACTGCTGGTGCTGCTCGTGTGCCTCTTTTTAATGAAAGTGGAAGCGGTGTAGAGCAGGAGAACACGACGACTAGCCTGAAGGTTCTCATCCACAGAGTCCACGATGGCTGCAGGAAGACAGGGAGCAAAGAGAAAGATGGGAAACTGTTTAGAATCGGATGCTTCATGCAAACCATCTCTCTGTGTAGCACTAGCTGTATTTTTGGCATCAATGTACTGCTGTAAGTTGAATCCATGTCCTGGTCTAACATTTACTTTCAGCCTGCCTTTCATTTAGCCCTATCCAAAGACAACGCATCATGATGCTTCCACCACTATGTTTAGCTGTAGACCAAAGAGTTTAACTTTGCTCTCTTCTGACCAGCGGACCTTCTTCTACATGCTACACAACGTTATGTTTGTTTAGGAGCAAAATTCAAACAGCAAAGAGGCAGGTGCGTGGGGATGAGATCATTTAATTATGACGATACAGGACGCGACAAACCGACACGAGCTTTTCCCCTTATGAGGCTAACTTTCCCATGTGGGAGACTTACCCTGCCCCGGCAGGCAGTCACGGCCCGCTATGAACAGTTTGTAGCCACAGGCCTGTTCCAACACTTCAGGCAACGTCTGCAGGGCGAACTTCTCCACTTCCTCACTGAAGCCAAAGGCACCAGGATTGGGGTATGCCACATAAGCATCATACAGCTTGCCATCAAGATCTAAAAGTGAAAAGTTCTCATTAGATGCACAACAAGGTTGCCGTCTGAACGCAGACAATACAATGTCACTTCAATATTTGTTTTTTGGGGGGTGGCTGAAAACAATAACCAGCTCGTCAACTAGCTAGCAATCATTAAAAAACATAACGTTGGCCGTCTCGTGGATGTTTGCCGTGAGTCATTTTTGCATCCAGGAGTTTTTCACGTTGGTCCTGCTCTGCGCAGCGCTGACGTTGTCGGTTAAGAAAGCGCCTGCGGCCCCTTTGAATGAGAGGCGGGTGACATTTTATCTGAAAGAGTGCAGGCAGGCCCTGTGGTTTGTGTGCTTCCTCTGTTTCTTGCACTGTATGAAGATGTGGTGAAACTCGAGATAAAACTTTGAGATTTTGTGACTTTGGAATAATGTGTGGGTACGCTGCAGCTACTGTATCTGTTTGTTTTTTTTTTAAGCTTAGACGAGGTTGATTGGGTGCTTCCATTTTATTCCAATGTGCGATCGCTTTTCAAGCGTCGTAGTATCTGCAGCACATTTTTATCTTCACCTCTGCTGTAAAGTGTTACCTTTATTTGTATAAAGGACTGGAAACGCTCTCCTGAAGCACAGCACAATGTCTATCCTGAAGATGTAGTAGACGGTGACGCTGATGACGAAGAGAACAGTCACTCCACCAAACACTAAACCGATGGGAAGGATGATGTTCGGATCTGTGGAAACAAGAAATCACATATCTGAGTAAAATCAATTTACATTGAGAATATTTTGGTTTAGGCAGATTTTCCTTATAAATCCTCCTCTAAATCAAACTGAGTTAAAACCTACAAAACAAAAATTGTTTTTAAGCAACAATCTTTTCATTCTACTTCATCGATGCCTCCAAGGCTATGGATCTAGCTGGATAATCATAACAACCTGTATTAGTGCAAAGCCACTTGTGCATCTCATATTTAACTTGAGACACCAGAGCAGGAAGTCACAGCTAAAGAGGGGGAAGTCCATCGGGTGTTCAAAGGCAACTAGAATCAACATTTGAAAAGCGTGAGCAGCAAGCGCTAACGCCAATGTTTTTTTTTTTTTGTTTTTTTTTTGTCAGGCTAAAATCTTGAGAGGAAATAAATCTCAGGTCACAACAATGAGGCTGTTGGAACGTATTCAGGGCCACAAAATGACAGTTTTATGACCCATAATTATGAAAATGAGGGTAATATTGTGGTTGGAATATGAAGTGATGATTTCAATAGATCTCTTTCTGTTAAAGATGAACTTCTACGTGTTGTTAGCGGTGGTTTTGGGTCCATCGTTCTCCGGTTGTTCAGGCAGAAGGATAAATGGAGTCTAGAGAGGCAACAGCTTCCTTTCCTTGTTCTATTTGTAATCCAGTCAGTGGAGAGCAGATATTTGTCTATGTTGTGTCAGAAAGTATTGCCACTTATGGTGGGTGAGTAGATGTCTTCTGATTCAGAAACCTAAAGAGCTTTTTCACTACTTTGATGTATCTGGTTCAAAATCTAAAATACCTCACATGTGGTCAAATCCAAATCTTAAACGGAGCAAAAATTCTTAGCGATACATATGTAGTGTATTACGTAAGAACAAAAGCAAAACCGAAACACAAATGCTCTTTAAACACAGAGTCAATGAAGAAACGGTTTTATAAGGTTAAGAGCAGCGACATTTGGCACGACAGAATCAAAGCAACACAGTTTATGCGCTCAAGCTTTACCTGTTGGCAGCAACGTAAAGTATCTCTCTGAATTGCCTTGGGAATTGAAGACCCTGCAGGTGTAGTTGAGGTAGAAATCCTCCTGCCTCAGTTCTGAGAAGTTAAGCAGCAGCTCCAACCACTCACCCTTTGGTTCATCTTGGGTCCTCGAACTGTTAAAAAGTCAAATCATTGAAAGCGTCGGCCTTAAAAGGTGGCATCATTTGTTCATTTGCAGAAGTTAATTTAAATGTACCAACCGCAGGGCTGATGTGTAGATGCGGTCAGACGGCTCAGAATCAAACATGTCCTTATTTTTGTCCAACCAAATGACGTCAACAACATGTTCCCCAGCACCAGGAACAAACACCAGACAACGCTTTGTGAAATTCGACCCTAAAAGCAAGAAGGAAGAAATTACAGATCTCTCAGCATGAGTGTACTTGTTGAGATAAACCATAGATGTATTTGAATTTTGTCTTTTTTATTTTATTTGTTTTCATTCATCTCCTTGTGAAATAAAACAAGAACAAATTACAAATCTTTAAGGCCTGGATGTATTTGCTGAGGTAAAGCAGAAATTCGTCAAAATTAGTTGTCGTTTTTTTATCTGATGATTTAAAATGCAAATCCAGTTCAGTAGGTTTGAATGTCAGAAGATGCAGAGCAAACTGTAGTTGAATTACATGCAACCTAGAGCAAATCAGCATGAATTTACGCTTTCTTAAGATATACTGAGATACTTGACCAGTGTTTAACCAAGTGATGCAAACACTGCACGGATAGTCATAAATAAAACTTGTTTAAACTGGTTTCTGGTGTGAAGAACCTGTTTTATTGCTGCTCTGATTTGTTTTGTAGATGGTGCTCATCTCAAGAGTTTTATGTAGGTCTGGAAAGTGTTGTGACTTACATCCGCAGTGAAAATGACACCAATAAAGAAATGGGTTATTTGTGCTAAACAACCCGGTTTTTAAGACTGCATCTGTAATAAATACCTGAGAGACTTTTTTTTCTGAGAAAGAAAGTCTAAAAGACGACCTCACCTTTTGCTGCCTTTATAATTTCATTTTCCGGTTCATGGATCTGTGGAGGCAGAAAGTGCTGCACTGATAAGACAAAAAAAAAAGAAGTTACATTTAAAAAATATATATGTTATTTTCTGGTGTTACTTGTTGTTCTTGCCTTAGTCAAAGATTTCTCCATCAGTTGGTTCTTTGTGTTTACTTGCTGTTTTAGTACTAACTATAGTTGTACCAGCTGTTTAATGTCTATTAGAAAAAAAATCCCTGCATGAATTTTTAACTCCAGTTTTTTTCCCTTTTTGTGTGTTATTTAAAAAAAAACAGTAGATATTTCCAAAGTTGGTTGCATAAAACATTTTTGCTGCTGAATCTGAACTGACCTGTGACCGTTGCATTCATGGTCTCTGACACAGACCTTGTTGCTCCATCCAGGGTAAAGGTCAGAGTGCAGGTGTATGCGCCACTGCCTTCAACTTTTACCATGTAGTGGATCCCCCCCCTGATGGTATGACGGCCTGTGTCCTGTATCAGGACACAGCCCTGAGTTGGAAGAGAAAAAAAATTATATATATAAAAAATTATATATTAAAATTATATATATATATATATATATATATAT
>NW_015114757.1:173647-189221 GCF_001443285.1 Poecilia latipinna | reverse complement strand
GGTCGGGTCGGTTCTGTCAACCTGCTGCTGGTGGGCGGGGCCTCTCACACCACCAGGCAGCCTTCGTCTTAATCAAGCGCAATTACTCTCCTGCAAACTTACCTCAGCATCCTTCACCAGTCTGACCGCAGAATGACTGAAGCTCCATGTTATTGATTGATTTCTTCATGTTGGGGTCAGAGGTGATGACCTCTGAGCCAGACTGAGGCTCGCAGCGCTCCCCCTGTCCGGATCATTCGTCCTTCTGCTCCTCCTCAGGTTTGGTGCCAGCAGCTCATGTCTGCTGGGACTCTGTGACTCCACGGCCCTCAGGCAGCTGCTGCTGAGCCTCGGCTCAGCCGACGTGTCAATCTGTTTGTTTGAATCACACAGTGAGGAAGAGGAGCTGGACGTTTAGTTTGTCTATTTATTTTCAGTTATTCTTGGTCTCACCTGCGGCTCTGCCAGGTGTTGGTGTTTTGTTTTTGGGGCGGAGCAGAGCATCTGTCCGCTTTTCCAGCTTCTTGGCTTTTATGGCTGCAGCGACTCGCTCTGCTAACTTTCCATTTCAGCTTTCCAGACATGTTGGAAAATCCTGACCTTTGACCCCTAAACCCAATGTGTCTGCTCTCTCTCTCCTCATGTTTCAGCCTTCTGCTTCCCTCACTCCCACCTGCTTCCTACATCTGGAGCCATATTGGATTTTACTGTAACACATGGGATTTTGAGTCGCTCAAGGTCGCTTTGTTAGTTTGGACAAAATGAATCTTTGAACCTGACTTTAGAAATGCAAGTTAATAATAACTGTATAAATATTTCGGGGTGCACCGATAGCTATTTTTTAGCTCATCACCAATATTTTTTCCTTTTTTTTAAGCCTGACATTCCAGTTTTAGCCTTTGTCACTTTCTTTTCTCTGAAAAGTTGCTGAATGTGGCTCCAAAAGTTGCCAACAGTGGCTGAGTGTTGTTAAATGTCCACATCCAGCCCACCGGGTCACATGGACAACATGATTCATTCAACCCATTTTTAGAAATGCAACTTAACATGTCGGGGCACAGATTGCACTTTTTGACCAATCAACAATTTCTTTTTTTCTTTCTCTTTGAAGCCGAGTTTGGCTGACATCAATTTTTATTTATTTATTTATTTATTTTTCTTGGTCTGAAAAGTTGCTAATTAGAGCATCAAAGGTTGTCAACTGCAGCTAATGCTACCATAAAAGTCCAGCTTCAGATACAACCATACATGTCCAGCTGTGACCGGTGGGCCGGTCCGTCACCAAGTCACCAGGTCATGCAGAGCAAAGTGGGACAGGCTCATGTCCCAACCTTTGCAGAGGCCCATCACTAAAAATGTAGGATATCTGAGCCAATTCCTCAGTGCATCCCTATAAAAATTTGTAAAAATAGGAAAAAAAAAAAGTCAAAGTGAAAAACGTGTAGTAAAGTCCCTTCTGTTGGTTGACGTGTTCAGAGCCTGAATATGGGAAGGATCTTCAGTAAACTTGTCTGGCTGTGGGTTTGGTGTGTCTATATGACTCAAAACACTCGATACTAGTTCATCTAAAAAAACAATAGGTGCCTAAATGAGGATTATCTTGCCATAATTTACTTTCTCTTACTTAAAACTACCAGAAGATTCCATTTCCGACCGCAAATAGAATCATAAAAACATCGACTACATAAAAACCTGATCGGTGCAGCTCAGCCTTTGTCTCCTTCATTCTGTCTCAAGTCAGTTTGAGCCATTTCTTCACACTCCAACATGACTGTATGACGTCTGTCTGTAGTTCAGTACAGCCCCCACAGGGGGAGCCAGTGAGCCCGACCTTTGTCCTGCATTGCTGGTGTTGTGTAGCGGCTGGGTTTAATAATTGAGCAGACTCTGATGCTGATTCGCTTTGAGCTGCAGGGACTTCAGGGAGAAAGTGAAGGAGCCGTCCGTCTCTAAAGCCAAACCCTGTCTGTTCTGACAGAGGATTGTTTTTTATGTCGCCGTGACGACTGCTGAAACGTGGCTCATGTTTGGGAGCAGAGAAGCTGCAGTGATCACCAGGCCACAGAGCAGCTCGTGTAGATTTCGGACTAAATTAGTGAAGTAAATACTTTGATGCACAATCACAGCTCGGCCTGGAGAGAAGGCGCATTTGCACCGTAGAAAGGCTCCGAATTGACCTCTGACCTCGAGCCGACCTCATCTGCTGACAGACTTACTCAGAGAAAACGCTGCAGACTGATTCTGCTCAGAGCCGAGGCTCTATGTTTGGACCACTGAGGTTTCTCTCTCGTCATCAGTATTTCCAGATGAGCTGGTTGCTTTGTGCTCAGCAGGGCAGAATTAGCATTAAAACATTCCTGCACATTAATTTCCCACAAATCTGTGAAAGCAGTTTATTTATTGAGTGAAGCTAGCACTACATTTCCCACCTTTTTATCGTGTTCTTTGATCACACCAGTGACAGTCTAGCTTTGAACTGCAGCTTATTTAAGGTTGGATTATTTCCGAGTGAATGTACTAATGTATTTTAAAAAAACACTGTTGAGTTTAGTTTTTATTTTTACTTTAATTTCCTTTTTGTAAAGCATTGCCAGAAGGGCGGAGTTGTGTGTGAAAGGAGCCAGAGTCTGGCTTGCAGACAGGAATTTGTAAATGTGTGGAGAACTGAGGATGTAAATACTGTAATAAATCCTGTGAAAAGTTTACTGTACACTGATCGTTCACAGCCTGTAGGAGTGAAAAGAATTATTTAACGACTATCGGTAAATATTTCAATTAAAGGCTAAATTGATTTTAAAAGGATTCTCCTGTGTGATAAACCTCATTGTCTGTGTGTGTGTGTGTGGATGGCCTGTGGTCCATGTTCCAGCTTCCTTTCTGCCCATGAGGAACAGGGGCTCAGGACCCGGGACTTCCTGCCTGTTACTGTAACACTCGGGTGGAAACAGAACGAGATAAACCAGAAAACCACCACTGAACTGATCCAAACCGATAGTTATTTAACTGACGCCGAGGATGCACTGATATGAAAGTCTGTGTCTTAATATCTCTGTTGTGGCCAATAACCAATATTTATTGATTTTATGTATTTCACTTTCCTTTTGTTGCCAAATCCTCTTCCTCTCTGCATCCTGAAACAAATGGCAACAAGATGAAAATAAACATCAGGTGTTGGACCAATATCAGTAGTTTAAAAAAATGAAACGCTTCATTTGTCGCCGACTGAATGCAGATATATTGCAGATCCCTCGTTTCTACAAAGATCCAGCGAGGCAGAATTAACTGGACAGTTCCAGATAAACCAGAAAGTTTCTGTTGGTCCATCTGGAAGATCAAAACTGTTCCCTGCAAAAATTTTTTATTTAAACTACATAAATTTTAATGTTAAAAATGTTACAGTATCATGTAAAATTGACTGTCATGTCATGTCATAATATTCCTGTACCTAAAACATATCTGGAGTGTTGCCTTGATTCTTTCATCCATGTTTGACAAATTCTTTAATCTCCATGGCAACCATTCAAGTTTGTAGAGCATTTGGGAGAACCAGGCAATTGGCAAGAAGTTTAACTTATTAAAAACAAACATGATTAAAACAACCAGTTTATTGTCTTTCAAAAACTCTGAAAACATATGGAAATGTACACCTTTAAATTACACAAGCTCTTATAAACAAAATAAAGTTTTTCTATATTTACATCAGCATGGTAATGACAGGTGGTTCTAGTATGTAATAAAATAATTCATTTATCTCTGTACACATAAGAACCAGCATGTTTCTGATGAACCTTCATGTCCAGTTTAGGCCTGAGACACTTTCCCGCCTTTCTTGTTTAACCGACCTCACACTTAGCTAATGGTAGATTAACAGCTAACAAACAACTTCTTTATTGAAATAATCTAAATACCATGGAGCCAGGATATGATGAGAACAAAGACACCACAGTTATGAAGTTATATCTTGAAATTCATAACATTTTTTTAACAAAATAAAACATTAAGTACCAGGTTTTCTTCTGTGTGATTTTAATGCAGCCAGTGAAACTTAAGCTAACCTGTTAACTACTAGCTAACAGTTTTCTTCACCAATTAAAAAAAAATGAATAAATAAAATAAATAATCTTCTTAAAACTTCTTCTCAAACGTACATTTCTTTGGTGGAACCAGAATTAAGAAGTCTGAGTCAATAATTTCAATTTAATAAAAGGTAGGAATCATTTCAGGAACCTACAGTTTGTCAACTTGACCTATGCTAAAGTTTATGCTATCAAAGTTAGCACAAAGTCAAAAAGCCCCAGAACTTTGTGGAGGGAGTTAAAGATTAGGTGATGCCAAAAGGCCCGTCAAACTCAAAGTGAATTTGGGGAATGTTAAAACACTGCTTTCAGTAAAGGGAAACATCCATTACTTTACACTGAAATAGGTTTAATAATTCAGGGTCTAACTGTAGCTTATGATCATATTACTGGTAATCAAAAGTTATAAATCTCAAGGAAGGAACAAAATTTAACTAACTTCTTGAGGTTTTGTTTGTTATTGTTGATATTAGCTTGTGTAGCTAGGCTTTCTGTTGGGTTAGCTCGCTGTTTAAACAAACACACCGGTCGCAACTGGTTATGCTTTGCCCTAAAAATAAAGAAGAGTAATGATTTGTCGTCCCTCATCGTCAGCAACTACATGCATATTTTCTAAATGGATTCTCTTGTTGGCAGCAGTCTTACTGCAGCTAGCTAGCGATTTATGAACAAAACTCCAGTCAGTTTTTTTTTTCCATTAAAAGTTCGTAGGACGTAAACCTGATGCGATTCTGAAGCTAAATGTTTAAAAAAAATCCTTGTATGCCATCACACCAATAACTGACCATCAGCCATTTGTAAAAACAGAACTTAATATCACACAGCCAGATAAGGAAGGGGGACCAACTATGGTGCCAGTGTACTCATCATGACCAGTGTCTCTAAAGAAGTGGAAAGTGCTATCGTATTACAATTTGTGTCCGCTGTCAGATGGATGCAGGTTTATTTACGTTCAGCTCCCTTTCATACGCAACAGAAAGATTGCGTTCAAAATCACTTTTTTTTTTTTTTTTTACATCTGGTTCTCCAAGGAAACCAACTTAATCCATTTCTTTTAGTGCTCCACTGTTGTCATAACTAATATTTTCTATTACAAAGCAAATCATGAATATTATTACACCTCTGCAGGTCCAAGTTACAGTTCATCGTGGACTGAGTGATCTCAGACATTTTTCTTGCTGCTGGACGATCTGAACGAGAATGTAAACGATGATGAATGAAGGAACTTCAGCATCGTTTCACCAAGAAAAAAACAAAACAAACAATAAAAACATGTATTTAAATGCACAGATTAAACACAACAATCAAGAAACACTTAAAAAGCAAAAAACAAATATATGCAACAGGCTGGGGGTCAACCCTCCGAGCCGGAGAGAGAGCTGAAGTAAACACGCTTCACTTTAGGAAAACAGAAGAAATGTGGAGGAAGAGGAGGATGTGACTGGGGTTATCAGGCGATGATGGATTCACTCCATTTCAAATCATAACTTTAAACACATTTCTTTAAAACTGCTTTTATATCTGATGTCTTCTGCACTTCATGCTCAAGTGATTTTATTATTGTATCTTTTAATTGATTTTATGCATTTTGTACGGTGACAAGGAGCCAATGAATAATAAAATGTTTTTTTTATGATTGTTAATTTAAGGTAAAAAAAAATCCAAGCTTTAATTTGTCCACCAGATTTTTCCCTTCGGTCTCCTGGTAGACTTTATGATGCCTTACAATCTGGGTTAGAAAATTCTTTAGTTCTGTTCGTTTGACAGGAATCATCAGGGGAGCAGACACCAACAGACAAACGTACTCAGATTAAATGTTGGAGTTTTGAGATTACGTGTTAAATTATTTGAAGGCTTTTCCAGATGTGCTGACGAAAAGAAAAAAAAACACACAATAAAACAAAGCAGCCGACTCTAAAAACAGACATGATGATGAAGCACCCTGCTGTCATCAGGCTTTTCTTTGGTCAGGTTTGGGTTGGATGTGAACGGTCCACTGCTACCTTTATGTCTGCCTTTTGTAATGACTAGCTTCCACCACCAGGGGGCGGTGCGGACCCAGTCTAGCGTCCTGGGCTGCCTGACAGGTGAAAAGCAGCTAATCTAAGTTGAACAGTTACTTTGGAGCTTCCTGCAGCGATTCTAATCCCTGGGAGGCGTATTGTTTGATAAAAGGCAACATGGAAGAAAAACAAGAAGCAGAAGGGATTAAATGATAACTTTCTACATTCTAACAATAGTTAAAAAAAAAGAAAAAAGAAAAGAAAAAGAAACACAAAGCAGGTGATGACTCATCTGGGAAGGGAACTGATAAGGACTTGTATGAGGGAACTGGGTTTACTGGGGAGTTTGTATTAATGTACAACCAGAGTACATGTGTGTGTGGCGTCTCAGTCGTCCAGGATTTGGATTGTGATTGCCTCAAAACCAGGAGCGACATCTGAAGCTGAAGTTCTGTTCGTCTTCCTCTCCATCTCCTCGCTCCGCCAGCCCACCAGACCCACCGGGCCCCCGGAGGCCCACCAGGCCCGACCTGATCAGTCTGTGAGCAGCACCAGTTCCCCCTCACTCCTCTCTCCCACGTCGCTTTCTTCTCCTTCGCTGTACGGCAGTCGCTCTCGCTTTCTTTCCCTCTCTCTCTCCCTCTCCCTCTCCCTCTCTCTCTCCTGCACCCTCTCTCTTTCCCTGTCCCTGGGCAGTGGGGTGGGCGTGGCCCGGTCCTCAGACCTGCGGGCGGGGGGAGGGGCCTGCGGCAGGTAGTGCTCCAGCAGTGCCGGGTGAAACGGTAAGCCTGGGACGGAGATGGAGCCGCCGGCTGGGTACTGGTCGCTCTGGGAGTACTGGATCTGCTGCGGCTCTGATTGGCTGGAAGACAGGATGAGTCACCGTCAGGGCGTGGCATCAGACACGACGCAACACGATACATAAATAACAAGTCTTATTCATTTTATTCACTATTAAAAGTACTAATCTATGTGCTAAACCCGAATGAAACAGCTGGAGTGGAAAGCTGCTGAAAGAAACCAAACTTGAATTTACATGTAAAATGCTTCAACTGGGGAAAACTACAACTTTACGTCACCCTGAACGCACCATAAATTGTCCCAGAAGTTATTGCGATAAATGATAATATTGTTTTGAGACCATTTTCAAATAACCTAATAGTAATGGCATAATAACACTGCAACAACACATTGTCAAAGACCAATAAACTTTAAATTCTAACTAACATTGAAAACTGGAACTGGAAGAGATTTTAAATATACAAAATAAAAATAACAAATCAATTATAAAGTCTCTAAACAAAATTGTCCTTCAATAAAAGTTCTAGTCATAAAATTAGAAATCATGGAGCTCATTTTAATTTATTTAATTGATTTATTGTTTATTGCAATAGGCCTAGTGGAGGCAGCATCATGCTGTAGGGATGTTAGAGGCTGGAACAGAGGCTCCCTCTTCCTGCTGCATGAAGATACTTCACTGTTTTGATTCCCTCGTTTTAAATGTTTAACGTCTTTATTGTCCTAGTGATTAAAAAAAATGATAGTTTGAAAATTAAAAACAAACACACAGTAAGCACTCATAACAGTTCCTAAGGGTCACACAGGATTTCCAACTCTAGATATTTTGTAAAACCTGATTAGAAAGTTAACTGGTTTAGGTCAAAGCATTTTCATGTGTTAAAATGGCCTAGTTAAATTCCACCATTAAAATACGCGGACGTTTTGACAAGACTAAATGAGAAAAAAAAAATTTTTGAGCTCATACATGTTTGAATTTTTTCATCCACGCCAGCTCCAGCCGAGTTATTAAATCTGTAATCTTTGTTTTATGAAACTTTCTGCTATGGCAAAAAGAGCATAAATAACAGCTGTTAGCTTCATCTGAAGAACTTTAAGAGTTGCATTCATTATGGAGGACAGGCTCCAAACACTTCAATAGTCCAAAGACAGGTGGAAAAGCTGAAGGCCGTACAGTTTGTGGAGGGTAACCGTGGGTTACTGTGGGTTACTGTCAGTAAAGAGGGACATTGTTGCTCTCCTCAGGGACTGTCAAAGCGAATGTGAAGCGTGTCGGTGGGTTCTCTACCTGTGTGTGTAGGTGGCCCTCTGCTCCTGCCTGCGGCTCTTCATCATGGCTTTGTACTCGCCCACCCTCAGCCTTCGGCCCTCCACAATGCAGGTCCGTTTGGGTCGGGGCTTGTACTTGTAGTCGGGGTAACGCTCCAGGTGCTGCCTGCTCAGCCTCGCCTGCTCCTCATAGTATGGCTGCTTCTCCTGGTTGGACATGGACTTCCACCTGGAGCCTGGAGACAGACACACTTTAGCATCAAGGACGTTTGAAAATGTCCCGTTTTGGTCAAACTGCAATTTTATCAACTTTTTCTTTTTTCCTCTTAAAAAAAAATTTGTTCCTCTTATTTATACAACTTGACCTTTTATTTAGGTTAGTGTAAAGGAGGCAAGGATACACACTTTTTAAATAAAAAGAAAAACATTTCCTCATAAAAATGACCATGGTTCTTTACTTTGTGGTTGGTATTCTATGATTTTATGTGGAAATATTCAAAGCACATGAATAATATGTAGCTGGTTGTGTGTATGTTATCCAACAGCAGCTTCAAACACTACACAGCATCACTGAGGCATGAAGAGTACCATGAGAATATAATTCCAATGTTTAATGACTAAAAAGCAAAACATTATCAGTTCAAGTTGAAGAACAAGAATTATTTCAGTTGTTATTGCCAAGCACAGAATTTCTCTACATGCATGAAAAACCTGATAGCCTAGCTAAACTGGAATGGAAACATTAGCAACCGTTTTGGAGTGACACTGGAGCGCCACAAACCAAATTTCAACCGCAGCCATTCAGCTAATATCTTTCTCAATATGTCAAACCAAAAACAGTTATTCAGTAAGATGTACTAAATGTAAAGACAATTAAAAAAAGTACAACATATGAAAAAACTGCAACAACATTTATGCTGATGGCTAACCTTCATGCAGTTAGCTAGGTATAGTTAAAAAAGCTAGCAGGTTAGCAAGCAGGCTACTGTGTTAACAGAAGAGTCAAAAATAGTTTTTTTTTAGCCTCATTTTGGATTTTTTTTTTTCATATTTAAACATCAACTTTCTACTAAAGAAGAACAGATGAGACCATCAACTAATAGACAAGAGGTGAGCTAGCTAGAAATCTCTGGTGCCTTGGTGAGGCTTTATTACGATCTTAGCACCAGATTTTATTTTATATTACCCGACTTGCTGGATGTTGACATCATCTTTGCAAAAAGCTACAGTTACAACGGATTTTATTAACCTGACTTTCTGCATATTGATTACGCCAACAGAATAGAGTCAGATGCAGAAACCCACCAGCCACTGGAAGAACCCACCTAGGATCTTGCTGATTGAGGAATTGTGCATGTCTGGGAAAGCCTGGAGGATCCTCCTGCGCTCGTCCTTGGCCCACACCATGAAGGCATTCATGGGTCTCTTTATGTGGCCGGTAGAGGAAGTGGGCCGGGTCTCGGAGTAGCTGCCAGGAACAGAGACAGGCAGGGCCCCCCCTACAGCAAGACACAGACAGGTAAGGCTTGAAATGTCTCCCCCCACCCATTAGTTACTTATCATGGCCTCAGTGCATTTACTTTTCAAATCACTGTTCTGATTTCAGCTGTGGGTCAATTCACAGGATTGTAATCAAGTTTTATATCTTTTTACATTTGGACCAGCCGTATCAGAGGCTGTTCAAATTGCAGTGCTACATGTGCAAAGATGGAAAACTAAAAGTCCACAGAGGACGGCTGGTGTTAACTGTTAGAGGAGAGGCTGAGATTAAAATGGAAAGTTTGGATGCCACGTCACCCAATCTTACAAGTTTATTATGGATGGGGGAAAAAAAATGTTGATCAAGTTTATGCAAAGTCAGTGTGTAGCACTCTACTTCCACTCATTAGAAGACAAAATGACTCCTGATCAAGTCAATAATAATCTTGAGCAATCTTCTTCCAGTAGGTGCTGATTTTTAGAGTAACACATTCCCCCTACAATAGACCAACAGTAGATTGTAAAAAATACATTTCTAAATAGATTCCATAGCTGCTGTCCACATTCAAATCACATTTGGGAATACACTTATGGAACAGATTTGAATGTATGACTATTGTAATTATTAGGATTTAGTTTGATGTACTTAAAGTTCTGCCTGTAATTTTTCTTTAAAGTCAGTGTTTAGAAAAGCGCTGTACAAATTAAATGTATCATTATTATTATTATTAATAATAAGTCATCTGCTGTCAAAGTGACACTGAAACATTTACTAAGAGGGGAAGACATCTTGAAACTCTGCTGTCCTACTTTGACACGTTTGAATTAAAACACAGTGTTAGTTGAAATATTCCAGCGTTAACGTTGTGTTTTGGTGAAAAGCCTTCATTCTGAGTAGAGAACAGCAGCAGCATGGTGGGAACACCTACCCTCAGAGTCACTGCTGAGATGCTCCTCGCCGTGCCTCTCTTCACCGCGCTCACAGTGACTTATTTTTTCTGCATGAGGAGAACCTTTATATTCCTGCAGACAAAAACAAAAAACAAAAAGAGGCAGATGAAGTCATCCATGCTATAACCTCACTGATAGATCAGCATTTGAATTTGGACGGTGGTAAAACAATCATCCAGTGTTGGAAGAGTGGCACAAAGTTCTATTTAAGGTAAGAGACACGGCGCCAGCCAATCAGAGTGTAGCGCTCTATGTGCAAAGATGGAAAACTGAAAGTCCGCACAGTACAGTTGGTGTTAATTGTTAGAGGCCCAGATTAAAATGTAAAAACTTTTTTTTGTTTTGTTTTGCAAAACTGCTCCTTTATCTGTCACCTATTCTGCTGCTGCACATTGTCAACACAGTGGAGAGGAGTGGAATACCAAAATAGGTCAGTCAACAGTTTTGGTGCTACCGCAGCAGCACAGGAGAGATGGAGCAGGATAATAAAGGAGAGGAGGAAGAGGAGGAGGAGAGCTAAGTACAGTATTAGTAAGGACAAAGAGGGAGGGCAGGTGGCTGTCAATGCCACACTGAGGCCTTTGTGGTATTGTGAGGCGGCAACAGCTGTTGCTCAGGACAAGGCTGAGAGCTGAAGCTTCAGTCACCTCAAAGAATGAAGGCTGGGATGGGAGGCCGTCGTCACGAAGCCCGAATCCTAAAGTACTAGACCGTTCCTCAACGACAACAGAAAAAACACAATTCAATTTTATTTTGTTGAACTTAAAATGCAGACGAGTGTGAAAAACAAGCACGGACAATTACCCTAACGCAGTGTGATGAACTGTAACAATGTGCCTCAGTGTGTGTGGCTGCACCACAGCTGGGATATTTGTCCATCAGTTTAGTGCTGTGGAGAAGCATGACTCCCTGTAATCCAAAACCACACTGACCTCTAAATTACATCCTACATGTCAGATGGAGACTGACTTGGGACTGCTTTCCCATTCCCTTATGGAGTTTAATCAGTTAGAGGCTATTTGGAGTCCGCGGTCTCATTTAATACCCCATTTGTTTCCGTATGTCAACAGCGCCGCCACATTGTTCCTATTTGCTACCTATATTGGCTGATTTAAAAACGGCTTTTAAACGTGTCTGAACATGAAGACATGTAGTGTTTTTTTTGTTTTGTTTAACCCAAAGTCCTGCAGCTGTGAGGTATTCCTGTCAGATACGGTGATCCTCTCTATGCAGAGTGAGTGTACTGGAGATATGAGGGGTGAAATGCAAATTTTAATACTCCATAGCACTACAAGTGCCTCCAAATGGTCAGATCATCATCGGTTCAATTATTCAGAACATAGGCCCTCTGGTGTGCTGTTGGATCCACTTCAAGTATTCAGCAATGCAAGGCAAATTGAATCTTCATCAGTGCAGACAGAGCTTCTGCAAGGGTCTAATGAGATTTAGTAATGTTATCATACAGTCACTGCTGTGACATTTCTGCAGCACTTGCATGAAATCTCTAGCAGTGGCACATCCAGCTGATTTTTCTGCGCCAACTGTGACGGCACCAGTGGGCTGGTCAACTGAGCAAAGATACAACAGAAAAGATGTGACGGTCATGGCATAGAATTTCTCTACATGCACAAAATAAAGATAAAGTGTTATTGAAGCATATTAGCAAATGTTTTGGAATGACTGTGGCTCAACCCAAGCCAGCCAGATAATACCTTTTAGGATTTACCAAACAGAAAAATGGTAAGTAAGGTATGAAGACAATAAAGGCACATCTACAAATAGAAAAACTGCCACATTTATGCTAATGACTGCCTTTCATGCAGTTAGCTTGGTATATTTAATAAGCTAGCAGGTTAGCACACAGTCAACAGCATGTTGTGTGTTTCTTTAGCCTCATTTTGGATTTTCTTCATGTTCAAACGACTGCATTCTATTAAAAAACAGATACATTTCTAACTAGCTCTCCTCTTGTCTTTTCACTGGAGCTCAATTTTGTGCCAGCTTTTAGGTTAACCTGACTTTGTGGACATAACATCGATCAACATCATTTTTGAAAAAAAGTCACAGCTAGAAGAGATTTTAAATGGATCAGATTTTAGCAGTTGTATGATTTCTCTATTGTCTTAAGGCAAAAGACCGCAAACCATCTCTCCTGCTAGCATTAGACACAAGTTTTTTTTTTTTTTTTTTTAATTTACCCAGAATACCCTGCGCTATAGTGCATTTCCTGCTGTTGGAGCAGACTCTAATTCGCTTGGCGTTCGTAACCCATCTGAGTTCACTTCAACCAAACCAGGACCGAGGTCTTTCAGGCGGATCAGAGCTTACTTTTTTGCTCCTTATCAGAGTTCGGGTTGTGCATTCACACCTCCCAAAACGAACTGGACTTTCTACAAACGGGAATTGGACTGAATCGGACCAATGGTACACTGAAAGAAGCTATGCTACAGCTACAGTATTGATCCAAACAACAATCAGGCGTTACAGCCAGCAAAACGCTGTTTAAAGGTTACGCAACACCACAGCTCATTACTCTAAATGTTTGTTTTTGCCCATGTTATACTTTCATGGATTATAATATACTGTAGGTCATCTCTGTAATTTTGGCCACAATGACTAGAAAATGCCATATAGCTGTTTTGTTTTGACAAACTAAATTCCTTTCAGTTACACATCTTACAGTGATGTAGTTCTAGCTGCACTCTAATAAATGTTTTCTACTGATTGAGTAAACAAATATTGAAGCAATAAAATAACAAGGAGATTACAGAAAGAGGTTCATCCCCTTGTGACCTCTTGCTCCCATCTGACTTCGTGCTGCTACTGATCCATTTAACCATGAAGGTGACGCTACTCTCCGACTATATGATGTAGCACTGATGTAGCTTTTATGGTCACAGATTATTCCATAACCAAGATGAGACCGACAGGAGGTCAGCATCAGGTCAGGTCAGGATGAACTCTCTGCTGTTAATGTCTGAGAGGAAGACTGAGGAGATCAAAGTAATGGCACCCTAATAGCACATAATTAAAAACTTATGTGTTTTAATTGTTAGAGCTTCCAGTCAGGTTGGTACAATATCGCCAAGGTACTTTTATACGCTGTACTAACTTTGGCGAATATTCAGAGTCAGCATAACCAGGTAAAAACAAAATGCATCAACCAAAGAGCCAGTCTGTTCAACAAGCATATAGACACAACAACTCACCATTTTTCCAGAACCGTCTCTCTCTCTCTCCCTGTCTCTGTATTGGTCCCTGTCTCTCCCTCCGCTGCTGTGGCTCCTCAGGAGCTGCTGCGCATCATGGATGGCCTGGGTGACCACGTCGCCGTCTCCTAGGAAACCTGACGACAAAGGCAGAGCAGACGGACGAAACGCTTGAAAACGAGCGACTAGGTGAAGGAAATAAAAACGGGGTTAAAAAAAGTACACTACAACTACAATAAACTACACACATGTATTACTGTAACTATTCAATTCAACAATTCGAAGGAGCAAACTTTTTTATTTACTTAATTTTAAAATTCACCAACAAAACAGAGATGACAATGAGAGCAAAGCGGACGGTCTTTAAAGGGACAATGGAGAATTTCTAAAGTAGGGTTCTGTATAGAAGGTACGGGCAGTAAACGTCTAACTTGAAGAAGAAAACTCCTTACTGGTTTTATGCTATTTTGATTGACAGGCTGCTTGTTGAGGCTAAAGCTAATACCTATAGTCTGAGAGCCATTTTTTATCATCTTAGCAACTTCAGTCTCACAAATTTCCAATACTTTTCCAAAAGTGTTCCCATGAATTGCTGTGATACGTTTATGTTGCTGGAATGCTGCTTTTCTATTGGCCCAGTTCACGCCATCTTTATTTATATACTTATGTACATCAAGATCCCAGCAACCTGTTTGTGTCGCAAAGCCAGACGTGTTAAACATCTTCAGTAAGGTTCAAAGGAGACCTTACAATATTCAAACCATCTTTGTTTAGTCTCTTATTTTGAAGAAAGAAAAGCAGCAGTTCCTAAACTCCTATAAAAGCCTATTTCAATACTTCAGACATTAATGCAGAGTATGCATCAATGTGCTCAGTGGAAACCATCCACTGCAGCAGAAGTCAACATTTACCGTCTTCCTTCTTTCTACTCTGAAGAGGGTCCAGCCAATCAGTGGCCAGGAAAACAAATGCTGCTCCTGGATTGGTTGCTGTGCAAATGGCAGCCAATAGTGTTTAAAGTAGCAGTGTAACCTGCTATTCCTAAGCTGCATTTTCTTTCAGATCTTTTAGATGCGCTCTACAAATAATAAAAACAAAAACTAAACAAAAATAAATTGATGATGCGGCTTCTCTGCAAATAATTTGGAGTTACGTTCCACAGAAAAATCCATGACTAGGTTAATCTGTCAGTACTGATCCATCACTAGGTGGGGGTCCACTGTAATAATCAATGCATTCCCTAGTGTACTACAAGCCTGGCAGGCTGCCAGTCTTATAATATAGTACATGCGTTCATATACTGCCCCCTGCAGGCTAACCGTTGTTTGTTTTTTAAAACACCAGTAACACTGAGAGCAAAGACGAGTTGAAGAGTCTCCTTGGTGAGAAGCACAATGGCAACACAGCACGGTCAGAATATGAACACACTTTTATTCACCGGATCTCTGTAACCACTTCAAGTCTCTACTGGTCTGCATGCCAACTTCAGTGAACAAAGTGACAAGTCATGGATAAAGGATTAAAAAAATAAAATCATGTCTTCTAATAACCCATAGTTAGCAAGTCACATTTTCAAATGTCCAGTCAACTTTAAACCTTTTTCATCCCAAAGACACGACAGACGTTCTGGGGGAAACCCTGAATAATGATTTCATTCTTCAGTTGGTGGCCAGTCCAAGCACTCCAGTTCAACCAGTAGAGATTTCAAATGCAGCCATTTCCTTATTCTGTCATATTGGATGCACATCACATTAAAACTGGAAAAACTTTTATTTTTTTTACGATTTCATATATAATATATATATAATAA
>NW_015114757.1:144418-169516 GCF_001443285.1 Poecilia latipinna | reverse complement strand
CATTTCATTTCATTTCATTTTACATCACAGAAATCTGGTAGGTGACCTTCGGACGACCCCAGCCTGCGGGTTACTCACTGAGGGCGGGCCGCGGCGGGCTGCGGGACACCTCTCTGGGTCTGTAGGCGCCCTGCATGGATCCCACTGATCCCAGCTCCAGGCTCAGAGGGCTGGACGTCTTCCCCAGCTCCATCCCCTTGGGCTTGGAGGTCAGGTTCAGCGGCTGGCTCGCCTCCTGCGGGAGAGAGCAAATCATCAGGGGGGCGGGGTCTCTGCCGACGCCAGGCGGAGTGACAAAGGATGAGGGTGTGCGTGGATCCCGGGTATGAACAGCACACCTGACATGTTGGAGCACATCCGTCACACCTTAGCATTTTTTTTTCTTTTTTGCCTTATTCTCATCCTCTCATTCCTTTTGTTTACTCAAGCTGTGTTGGTCCATCTCTTCTTGAGAACCTTCCGTGCAAACAGCTTGCGCTACACCTACACCGCACACACTGAACCTTTGAACAGAGGGTGTGGCGTATTCCTAAAGCTTTTCAGCCTCCTAAATACTAGAAAAACCCATTGTTTGCTCAATCCTGAGAGAATCACTTTCCTTAACATTGCTTTAAACCACAAACACACATTCAGCACCTACACCCACTGCAGAGCAAATAGTTTCCCATCTACCGTCTTAATGGGTGCAATAAAATAGCAGGCGGATAAATGGGAGGTAATGTAAACAAGAGTGTGATGCGGTACCTGGCGGAAGGAGCTGCTGCTCCTCTTGATGGGCGTGTGGTGGCTGTTTGGGAGCAGCTGCATGGGGTAGTCGACCGCTGGGAAGAAGCAGAGCACAGGTTTACAGGCTGCAGACGGATCCGAACGTAGAAGCGTTCAGCATGCGTTTCCATTGACCGTGTAGTTGTACAAATTGGAACAGCCAAAGTAAATTTGCTTCATGGAAACACGGCAATTTTGACAAAAAAAAAAAAAAGAAAAAAAATCAAAAGTTTTTGTGTTGTAATGAGGTGGTTTTTCTGCAGTATCTAAATTAGTATAACTACAAAATTGCAATGAACACACTTTTACTGCATCGTGCGAGTCGTCATCGCGTTGTCACCACTTCCTGTCAGCATCTTCAGAAAGGACAAAAGAAAAGTGACAGGAAGTAGAAGGAGGATGACGACGTGGCGAGGGTTTTTTTTAATGACGTTGCATGAACAAGTGATTTTAATTACATTTGTTATATAATGGAAACACAACAACTGCAAAATGATTTTTTTGTCAGCATTAGCAGAATATGGACAAAGTTTTGCACACATTTTGTTATGGAAACACAGTGACTAATACACCGAGGTGGTCGGAACATTTTCCTGACCCTTCACAGCTTTGGTGAGCCACTCTGACCAACGCAACATTGTGATAACGTCTAATGAAGTTTGTGGCTGTAGGTTAAAGTAAGAAGTTCAATCCTGGGAATACTTTTGCATGAACTGGATCACGCCGCCATGGCAGTGGGAGGTCCGGTGTGACGAGAGGAAAAACAAATAAACAACATCTACCTAAACGTCATCACAGACCAAATGCACCCCTTAAAGAAACAGTATCTCACCATATCAGTGGCATCACCGATGCCAGATGAAGCAAAAGATGGTTCAGGATTGGTTGAAAGAAACAAGAAATTTGAGGCACAGCTCAGAATTGGAAAATTCACCGAGTGATAATCTGATTGAGCATAAATATAATCTGTTCCAGTCTGTTCTGATCAGCTCAATTTGGACTCCAGCTATACTGGACTGGGACTGTATTTGGTTCATTTTATTAAACTTAAATTTTACGAGAGAGAAACTAACAAAACAAAACGAGTGAAATTCATGAGCAACTACATCCATCCTGGTTCGTTTAAATCCATTCATTACAGTCCAACTCACCTGTTCAGTTACCATAGCAACACAGCTCAACTCCATCAGCTGCGAGACATTACAGTGAGGTAACCGAGTTAAGCTGGACTGAATCTAAAGCGTGTGGATAAAGAGCTGTGCTCAGTTATAGTGTAATGCAGGATGGAAATGACCAGCAGAGGCACCAACAATGACTTCATGGACATGCCGTCGGTTTGCATGCTTATCATAACCTGCATAGTTAATATCTCCATGGAGATACCAGTGGTGACGTTGCTACGGTAACAGAAAAACATTGAGCGTAACTGGTTTCTCAATTGGTGACTGTACAATATTTTCATGACTTTTATGATGTAAAATATTTTGATCTGCCCCGTTTGTGCTTCACAAATAAACTTGATTGATTGAACGACCGATTCATTGAAATGCTCCAAATAATTATTGATGCTATCCAACATCTACACTAACGTGTAAATCACTGTGATGATATGAATGTTGGGCTTATTTGGAAATGAGTTTTTCCAGAGTGGAATAATAATAATAGTAAAACTTCTATAGAACTGCCTAGAAAATTCAAAGGAAAAAATTCCAAGAAGCCTCAAAGTGCTTAAAAAGATCAAAAGAAATAATTTTTATAGCAATCACCGAAAGATGAATAAAATGATTAAATTAAATTGATGTTTTTGATACGTCTGGCAAACATAGATAAGAGGTGGTGCATGCTGCTTATCTGTCCTATGTGGACATCATATCACTCTTCTAGTTTAGGTAAAAAACACAAAAATAAAAAGATATTCTGAAAAAAAATAAATCAGCGATTCAGGTCTTCAGGAATAAATGCATCATTACGGACATTAAAACAAAAAGAGCTTTTATATGTCAACCAAATGAGTTGTGGAGCAAAACGGCGGCGATGAGTCGACACGGCGGTAAGCAGAGATGTACTTTCAGATTACGTGAGGTGTAGAAAGGCCAGGATGTTCCAGACGCAGCTGGAAAGTCTTCAGTTAGTTCACTTCCAAATCTTTATTTCATATTAGTCCATAATTCAAAAGTGATTTTAGATTGGACCATATTTTGACAGGATAATTTAAATTCACCTGAAGTTTTAGGGAAAATCCCAAATGAACAATACGCCACTGATGTTCAGGATGCAGCTGATGCAAATGTACAAAATAAAAAAAAAGTAAAAAAGAGGCACCACTAAAATGAAAGTCAGCAGCCTTTCTTCACACACCTGACAACACCTCCCACTTACACAGTACTGAACTTGGCTATTTTAACGTTCCTCTAATCTGTTGTCTTTCTCTCCATGCTCCCATTTCAGTGTTTTTTTTTTTTTTAATGTTTTTATTTTCTTTTTTACTGCTACTCACTCGGCTTGCAGGGGATGGGCTGCAGAGGCAATGTCATCGGGGGGTCTGAGGAGACGGGGAGGGTCTGGGTGTTGGGGTGGAAAGCCGGGATCATCACGTAGGGCATGTTCACCTGCTGGGACAAAAAAAAAAAAAAGGAACCTTACACAAAATGTTCTGGGGTTATTTTCTCCAGCACTCTAATGTGCTGACCTGCACTGAGAACTTCTCATTTGTAACGGTCATCTGGTGCCGCCATGATATATGGAGACACACAAAAGCTCTGGAGAGGAGCTGACCTGGATCTGCTGCTGAAGCAGGTTGATCTTATGCTGCTGCTGGATCAGCTGCTGCTGCTGCTTGGCGATCTGAGAGACGAGGCACATTCATTAGCTGCTGTGTGAGCAACCAGAGACACACGCAGTACAAGGGAAAAAGTCAGAGCACTGCTACAATCTGTCACATTTGCTCAACAGCTGCGTTTTCGTCACAGATGTGTGCAAATCTTTGTCTACGTTCCGCTAATGCTGAAAAAACTATTTTGCATTTGCGGTGTTTCCATTAAATAAGAAATTAAATTAAAATCACACATGAATAAGTTTGTTGACATGATAAGCGACTCAAAATCATGGTGCTGACGGACGTTGGCCTTTTATTCAGGCTCTGGAGCCACAAACCCCGCCTACTGTGGAGCGGCTACGTATGCGCCGTTTTGGGGAAATTGTAGTCGGTGATTTTACAGAAGAGTTATGGATTCAACACACTTAAATGTCACATGACTTTTTATGAACTGTTATGCTGTGAGAGCTCTGGTGGAGCCAGCTGCACACGGTCTGCAAAAAACAAAACAAACCATCTTCCTCCTACTACTTCCTTTCTTCTTCCTCCGCGTTTCTGACAGTAGTAACAACCGGTTGTTGATCATGTGACCTTTGTAATGCAAGAAACTAATTTTTTTTTTAATTCAGTTGAAGAAAAATAAATAAATAAATCACCTAACCCGCTAAAATGTATGTTTTTTCCGCTAGGATGCATGTTTTTCATTAAGCGAATTTGTTTTTTTGTCATTTCAATTGGTTCTATGGTTGGTGGAAACGCAGCTGGTGACGTTCTGAAATGCCAGACCACAGGAACGTCTCATATCATCTGACTGATGATATTCCTGCAGGAAGCCGTACCTGCTCCTGCTGCTGCCGGGCCAGCTCCATCTGCTGCTGCTGCTTCTCCAGCAGCAGGGCGGCCATGTTCCTCTGCTCTGAGTGGGCGCCCAGCAGCTGCTCCCTCAGGCCGCTCAGCTGGTTGATCATCATCAGCAGCTGCAGCTCCTTCTCCGCCAGAGACTCCGGAGTGCCTGGAAGCCATCAGAGCAGGTGTGTCAACCTGGTTTTCATTTCGTCCCACACACACACCACAAATGTCCTAAAAAAAGGGCCAATGGTGGCAGAATCTGTTGATAAAACTTCCCATTAAGAGACTATTAAAATGTGAATAAATAGCAGTCTGATGAGAATGTGTCAAAGTTAAATAACACTGAACACAACATAGTTTGGCACAATACAAATGCCGGATTTGGTCGCAAGTTTGACCCCTGTGGATTAGAGGAATAACTGAATCTAAAAATAAATATTTATTGGAAAATTCTTTTGATCATTTTTAAGTTTATTGTTAGAAAGAGAAACTTTGTTTTTGTGAGCAACATTTCAAATTTGACAAAATGTGTATTCCTGTTTTTACAGGAAACAATCTAATGTTTGCAACTAATTTTCAGTGAGTGATTAATTAATTAACGTTTTTCAAAATAAAAATGACATTCTCTGATGTGACGATTTTAGTAGTACATAATATTTATGCATTGCAGTAATCGCCATGGAAACAGCTGTATTTCAGATGTGTACTAAGTAGTGAGGTGGTGATAAAATTGGCTGATCTTGATCTGGACCTGCTGGGTGGAAACTCCAGATCGTTTCACAGTGAGACGGAGATGTGGTCAGGTTGCTTAAAAACCTCTGTGCCAACATCAAGGAAGATATAGTGACATTACTCGCGCTAACTGTGCTAATTTCCTAATTGCAACATAAAATTTCAAATCCATAATCATTAATTGTCTTTTGTTAACAATGACAATGAAACTTATCAAAAAGTGGAAAGCAGGATGGAGATGTTAATAGTAGCTGGGAAGATCAAGCCCTCAAATCGTCTTCATTCCATATAAACGCTGCAGTTGCTGCCATAACTTTGGGTCACAGTTATGCTCGGGTTGTTGACAAAAAAATATATTTTTTTCAATGATTACAAACCCTTTTCTTTATGAATTGTTCACAAAAAATAAATGAATTAAAAAAACTGAAATTTGCTCAATTATTTTTTAAATAATTTAGCAATAAAATTACAAAATTAATAATTGGAGATCATAGTTTAACATAAGGCGTTATTATATTATTGCGCCCATGCAACAACAACCGCAATCAGTTTTAGCCAAGAACACAGTAATATTAAAGCACAGTTGTTCCATTTAATCTAAAAACCAATACTTAACAATGCAATGAAATACAAAGAATACAAGCAGCAAATCGAGTAAAGCTGTTTTTTTATTGTTTGTTTATTTTTACTTTTTTAAATCAGAGCTGACCTTTGAGTTGTCCTGCGCCCACTGAGCTTTTATCCAGAAGTTTCTCCTTCCAGTCGGTGTTCAGCAGCTTCTCGATGGTCGGCATTACTGTTAACAGAACCAAACAGGCACTCAGCTGAACTGCTCTGCGCGGCACTACACGACACCCAGAATCTACTCCGTCAAATCAAAACACATCCAACTGTAGCACTAACTGCTTTCTGCGGCTCCCCTCCCGCCCGGCCTAATGGCACTGATTGGAGAAGACGGTCGGAATGTTGAAGGCCGCGCGATTGTTTGTGCATCAGGGAGAAATTTGGAGTGTTTGAGTGGATCAATATTTGGACAGAGAATAAACCAAGGTCACAGAGTGGAGAGAATTTAAGAAAAAAGAAGAAAAAAAAATCAGCCAAAGAGTTCAGAATTGTGAAAATTTTGAAAGTAGAGAGTGAATCTCTGAACAAAAAAGCACCTTCAGTCCACTTTAAATCAATCTAGAGCCCAGCAACAGCATGACTGTGCTAAGCAACAATACAAAATTTATTTCACTTAATATGTTATGAATATAGCTTGAACATATGATTACTTAGAGAGCTTGAATATAAAGTCACAAACAAAAAGTCTTAGATACTGAAATGTTGGCCTCTGGGGGAGGTTGTGTGTCCATTTCCTACACAGCATACACATTGTCCTCACCTGTGGGGGGCGCTGCAACAAGAACCACCGAAGAAAACGACAAAACAACTTATGACGACACTGAGCACAACTACTTCTCCAAAAAAAAAAAGTAAAAAAGATGGAGATGCTAGTGGTTGCTGCCTCTTGTCGTTGGTAAAAGATCAAAAACCATTTCTTCCGCTAGCGCGAGCCTTGTGCACTTGTTTTGGTTGCAAGTACCCAGAATGCCCTGCGCTACAACCTGCTTCCTGATTTTGGAGGAAGCAGACTTCAACCAAGAGAGTTCAATTACAGATTCACACCTCCCCAACCTAACCACACTGTATAGAGAAACGGACATGTTTGATTTTGAACTATACGTCTCATTAGCTGATTCAAAAACTGTCAGAATATTTGTCTAAAAACACTGATTGTCCAATCTAGGGTTGGTCCAAAGGGAACAAATTAAGTAATCAAAGGTAAAACAGTTTGTTTATTTAAGTTCTTACTCCATCTCAATATGATTATATTCAGTTACTCTTAAAATACATCAATGTGGAGGCCATAAACTTTAGAGACCTGAACATCCAAGAGTTTGCTGACCAGAAGGGGTGGGCGATATGGACACCAGTCAGATGTGCACACAGTAACTGCATTTAATCATATTTTCATATGTATTGATTTTTATTGATACTCTCTTTGAACAAACAGGAGTGTTACAACAGTCCATATTGTAACACTCCTGACAATATGGACAGTTGTCATCATTAAAGCATCATTAATTAGAATTTGTCATAGCTACAATAATAAATAATCTTATCATGGTTAGAAATTTATCACGATAAGTGATAAACGATACAATAAATGCCCAGCCCTACTGACCAGTCATGCAAGAGACTTTAAAAATACCAAAAGACCTTAAAGTGGCTTTTAGTTATCATGTCTTACTATTTAAGAAGTAATGTTACACTTTTACATTGTGATAAGTTATTATAGATAAAAGAAATAACACTGTCTGGAACACTAGAACATCTTTGAAGTATTTCCACCAACAAGTGACTCTCAAACATGACTACAGACCTTCCTTAATTTTGGCTTGCCCCTCTGATCGCTCGTGAATCCTGGCTTCCTTCGTTCCCAGGGGGCTTTGCTTGTGAGGCGGCTCCTTTCCTGGAGAGCCCTCCTATAAGAACATGGAGCAACTCATCATCACACCGAGCTAATCTGACCGTTTCAGCATCGCTCCCCAATGAGTGGGAAGAATCTTTGTTATTTTTAAATGCATTCCTACTAATAAGACTCCTTACCGAAGGGGAGCGTGACAGTGGGGGGGTCAGCTGGCGCGTCTCTAGAGGCTGACTTGCTGACCAGTCGTGCAGAGTCCTGGGGTGCTCCAAGTTGGTTTTGGCTCCGCTGTCTCCACCGCATTCCTCCTGTTCCACTTTGACACCGATGTCCGCCATGCGTACATCCCCACCGGAGAGGAGGTGCAGAGCTGAAGGGCTGGGCTCAACCATTCTGTTGGAAGAACAAACACACACATAATGCTAATTGTCCTCTGGGTGTGGCGCGTTGCGAGTCTCTGCCATGCTAATTTGCCCGTTTTTGTACAGGTAGTTGACACTAAGCGTGACTCAAAATGGAAATTACATGAAGACAAGGGAAAGTTTTTGAATGGTCTCATTTCATGCGCTGGCAAACTTAAGATGTGGGCACAGTCCTAATTAGAGGCTTGGCCACAAACACGAAAAGATTAGATGGTTTTTCAGTCCCACCCTGTGTGGTGCTAGCCTTGGCTTGCAGAATGTTCCAGCTTGAGCCTGGAGTTCTTTCACAGGGTGGTTCAGGTTGACACGGACTGCAGCCAGGTCCGCTTTTATTTAGTTACCAGCTTTGACTTTTCACTGGCCGGCCCAGAGAACGACCTTAGCACAGGAAGTAGCTTTACACGGTGGGATTATGAGTCTTAGGGCTAAACTGTTGATGTATCTCGGATTTTAAAAGGAAGACTCCAAATACATGAAAAACACCAGAGATGTGGTCAGGTTGTTGAAACTGAACACAGATTCTCAGCAAAATCTCCACCTGAAGATATCATGCCTCCAGGTCAGAGGTCATGGCACCAAGTACATTGGCTTTTCTTTCATTTTCTTTCACATGCATTGTAATTTTTAGTTAATTTTTATGGGTATGTTTTGAACCCATAAACAAACCCATGCAATACATTTTACAGGTATGACAGTTCATCCAGCTACACAGTAGATCAAATTCAATTTAACAAGAAAATAGCTTAGGGAGATTTTGGGGCAAAGTGAGAATCTGTTTTTTTTTTTTGTTTACATAACCAAAGATTTCACAAATCTGCATTTTAAGGTATTTGTAATCAGTTTTACGCTTATGTGCATCTATGGTAACGAGCAGACACTTAGAGCAGGAAAACTTATGACCCTTTTTATTCGTTACTTCAAAGTAGTGGTCTCAAACATTTATTACTTTTATTCATTTACTTACTGAAGACTTTCCAAACCTCTGACCTCCATTTGCTTTGGGTCCCAACATGAAATACAAGTGATTATGACCTCTAGCCAAACAAAAACAGCTCACAGATAAATCACCCGATACTCCATTACCTTACATCAGGACTGTTCAGATTGTGGCTTGGGGACAACTTGTGGCCCCAAGTTGATTTTTTGCATCCTACAATTCAAGAATTATATAAATTTGACCTAACAGTGCAAGATGAGGATGAAACTACAAATATCTATATCCAATCTTCTTCCAAAAATGTTAGACACAACACAAACGTGATCGTCTTTTCTAAGCCACTGAGTTCCATTTTAATTTCGTGGTAAACGGAACCACATTAATCCTGTGAAGTGAACTTATGCTCCAAAATGAACAGGACACACACACATCTGCTTTTAACTACTTTATGAAAACTTTGCTTAATACAGAAAGTATTTTTAAATTAAGACTAGCCCAGATCTTATTTTTTTGTTGTTGTTGTTGTTTTTTTGTTTGTTTTTTTGCTGATACAAAAATATATATACATTTTCAGTTTTCAATAAACATGGAGATTTCTTAAGCAATATTTTGGGGAGTGCAGGGGTCGGCAAAATCCCACTAAAATGCAACGTAAAGTGTTACATTTCAGAGTAACATTTAAAGTGTTCAAGCTGCAAGACCAAAAATGACTAGTAAGAAGCAATGCACATCAAAAATGTTTTTCTCTGTTGAGACAAACTAAGATTGAAATATTGTTGAGATGAGTTTGGTTCAGTGTCACTAATCTAATCTCTGCTAGCCCTTTACAAAAATGTAAGGCTCTAAATAAAACTAAGTTTTAATAAGTAATCCCACTTAGTAAAATTCCTCAAACATTGATTTATTGTAGTGTCTCTAAATACAGGTTACGTGTTATTTAAATTATAACTTGTTAAGTTGCTTTATTTTAAACCTGTTTTGGTTTTGCCTTGTCCTGGATGGCTGAGAACCTACAAGTAGAAATAATGAATATCTGGGAAGCATCATAACTTAATGCTCAAGGCACCAAGGATTTTCACTGAAAAAAAAAATATATCACGTTATTTTGTGGGTTTAAAGACTACGTTGACTACTCTTCTCATTAACTTCAGCGGTAGAGAGTTAAATGATTAAAGTATTTGCTTTAGTCTATCAAAGCAATGTAGCCAGTTTTGCTAGTTTTGATTTCCAAGGCATAATGTGGTAGTTTATTATGACTCAGCCAAAGTAATGAAATAACAAACTGAAGCCTAATTTTTATTGTCAATGTGTTTCATCCTATTGAGCTACATATCTTTTGCTTTAAGTATTTACTTACTGGAGGGGTTTTTTGCTTGTGCAGCATAACCACAGCTAGCTCCTCAGTTCAGTGGCTCTGATGGGGTTTTTCCGCTGCTGCCGCTGTTGTTGCTCCTCCTACACATTGGACTGAACCATTGTTCCAACAATGGCGGGGGGAACATAAAATTTCATCCTTATTTTTTTCCATAGATGAATTGCAGATTTATTTAGTTTTTTGTTTCTTTTGCATTTTCATATAGACATTTTTCAAAAGTTTCTTTTGTGATTTTTGGGGAAAGGGAACAAATCTACACTTGAAGATTAGGGAAGTGGTCCGGACCCTTTAAAACCCTTTTTAAGTTTTGGATTGCACATACAGTATGTCACAATTCATACTATTATTATGCACAACTATTGTGACAGTCATTCTCTTGGCATTCTGTTTTATGGCATACTTTTGTGATATGTACACAGTTATGTGTTGTTTACTGTATCAAATAAAGTTCATTAAAAAAAATAAGTTTTGAATCTACGAGTCAAGTTTATTTGTATAGTACATTTCAGCAAAAAGGCAGCACAAACTTAGTGCCTCAAATGACAAAAACATAACACAACCAGTTATGAAACAAGCATCATAAAGCAAATATACTTGAAATATAATCGATAAATGTTCTAAGTTATTATTAATATTATTTAGGCAACTCTTAACAGGTGAGATCTTAGCCTTGGTTTGAAGGAAATCAGTGTTTTGGCTGTTTTCCAGTTTTCTGAACGTTTGTTTCAGATTAAAGGAGCATAGAAACTGAATGCTGATTCTCCAAATCTATGACATTTTCTGTTCAATAAAAGATAAACAACTCTATTTGTTTAACTGAAACAGATCATAATTAGTTTATTGTTAAACAGGTAAAATATATAAATATATTTTTGGTGATTTTTAATCATATTTTTTGACTGCCAGCACTTTTAAGTTGACGATTTTGGCTGATGTGACAAATGGTTTGGATCTCACCCAGACTGCAATCGACTCTACAAAGATGACAGAAAATAATTTTTAAATTGCAGCAATTCCTGAATGAACAAGGTATCAGAGCGGCTGTGAAACGTTCCAGGTCCAAACAAACAAACAGTTGTAGAAGTCCCGTGTCAGACACATCCACTTCTTGTACATATTTTTGTCACTCTTTGGGTACAAAACTAGAATGGAGATGGGGGGGGGGAGGGCAAAACCTCAACAAGCCTAATCCAGAATACGGTGACCTGGTTACGGTCAAGTTAAAATCAGTGTAAGTCTCGACTACGTGATGGGAAAACAGAGGGAGACAGGACAGGTTGATTGAGAGAGGTCTGAGTCCACGCAAACCTGAACAAATACCAACTCGGGATTGTGTATGTGTGCGCGTGTGTGTGTGTGTTATTTCCAAGCTCTACAACCGGAGGAAAAGAAAAACACAGCAGACAGCAGAACAAAACAAACAGAACACACAAGGGCAAAAAGTGCACATATATATAAAGAGGCAGAAAAAAAAGCTATTGTTGGAGCCGGGGAACAAAGGAAGCCAGGACAATGGGGGAGAGGCTGACAAAAGCCGCCGGCCGCAGGAAACGGGCCGGATAACAATGCCAGCGGAATGTGCCGACCAACTCGGGAACACGGCAAAAAAAAAAAAAATGCGGAGCGCCACCGTTCTGTGGAAAGCATAATAATGACTCAGAGCCCCCCCCCGCTCCCAGACTGCACACCCTGTTTCTGAACAAAGGCACCTGTCTGCCAGGGTCCACAGCTCCAGACCTCACCAATATGCTTCAGTGTGTGGGTGTGGCTGTTAGGAGACATATACAAACAGGTAGTAATGGTGACCTCATTTAACCATTATACTGCATCAAAAGTTGAGGTTTAAAGGTACAACCAACTCACCAAACAAGACCATTCACCATGCTGAGTTCACAAGAGCAAGACAAGGAGATTTTAACAATATTTACAGAAAAAAAAAACTGAAGATCAATTTATCTTCCGTTATTGTTTTGTAAATAGAGAAAAAGTTGCATGAATCTATAGAGCTCTGGAAAAAAATGAAGAGCCGACTGCACTGAACCCCACTGAAAACCTCCTGGTTATTCCACCAAATGTTGATTTCTGATCTCTTCCTGAGTTCAAATATTAATATTGCTGTGTCCAAATGAATATGAACTTGTTTTCTTTGCATTATTTGAGGTCTGAAAGCAATGTGTCCTCTGTTATTTTGACCATTTCTCATTTTATGCTATTAAACACTAAAGTTTTGCTCGGAATTTTGGAGACATATCAGTAGTTCATAGAAGAAAAGAACAATGTTCATTTTCCTCAAACGTATAAATATAAAGAGTAAAAGCAGAGAAACCGATCATTTTAAGTGGTCTCACTTTGAAAAATGTTTTTTGGTTTCTTTGTTGTCCCAACAGTCCAAAAGCAGCAAACGAAAAACTGCCTGTTTACATTTTTAAGAGATATTATACTAATGATATACATTTTACAATTAATAAAAAAAAAAAATCTCCTTCAAAAATGTTCCATTCCGGGATGAAAGTGTTGGCCCTGTTGTACTTCAGTTTCTCATCATTTATATGGAGAACCTTTGAATTAAAACCTTCCATTTATGAAGGAACAATCTTCAAACTAGAACATTTCTGAAGAAATTTAAATGGGGCCTGCCAAAGACTGCCTGGCAGACTTTGGCAGGCATTTTGTATGATGCTACAAATTAGCATCAATGCTAAAGTAAGCTGCAATGTACTCAGTAGCATGCAGAGAGCCACAAACATGTTGAGTAACATGGACTTACTCCATTCTGTATGTTAAAATTAGTGTACAAGTTAAAATGAGCCAAATTGCTAACATTAGCCTAAATGTTGTCACTAGCATGTTGTTTTACATTTACATCCTCTATTCAGTATACTAAGTGTGACTAATAAATAAGAAAAATAGATAAAAGCTATTTTTAGGGAAAAGGCTAATGCTAATGGGGAGCAGTGAAATGCTAATGTTTGTGCTAATGTTAGCAAGGCAGTGTATTAACCGACAAAAGAGATGCAACTTCTATCATGAATATAGATTAGCCAAAAACCCTATAAATTACAACGAAATAACGCTACTTGTGCTAGCCGCCAGAAGTAAGACCCATAATTGTTTCCCCAGTAAGCCTCCCAGGAGTAAGGTGGATAGAATGTTCAGTTCCAATGGTATCAATGACATCAGCAGTGATGTCTTTACTCTATGATATCACAAGGGAATCTCTCTCTTGAATGTAGCTCACAGACAGTTTTCTCAGACCTGTTCCACAGTTCTATCGTGACAGATCACCCTTCAGAGCACGTTTGACGTTCAAAGAAGCAAGAAGTTACTAGATTATAGACATGAAGCAACAACAGATTGTTTGCGAACATGAAGTTTTTCCAGCTAAGCTTTCATGGGTCGACATGGTAGACCTCAACATCCATGTCGACTACGACGCTATCATTTTCCCTGTTGAAGATGACAGCCCCATTGAGCCGGAAGATGAATCAGAGATCCAGGGAGAATCAAGTCCTTCCGGTGACTTTGAGAGTCCAAGATCATTGGAAGTCAAGCAGGAAACAACACCCTCTGCTGGCTTCAAGATCACCCCCTCAGTGGAAGACGTGGAAGAGATTAGCCAACACGTCAAAGATCTGACAAAGCAGGTAGACGATCTTAAAACAGAACTGCAGAGAAAGAATTTTGAACTCCATGAGGAAAGAGACTGAAGGATTGCATGTCAGGCTGAAGTCAAATCCCAGCAGGAGGAGATTCAAAAAATGCAAAAAATGTTGGAAAAAGAACGTCACCTGCAAGTGAAACGTGAACAGGTTTCTTGCTCTTCCAAAGTCACACCTGACAAGAACGTTCTTCAACAGCTGGAGTACTTCAAATGGGAGGCTGCAAAATACGCCTCCCGCAACAAAGGTCTGATTGAAGTAATGGTTGAGGAATACAGAGTGAGACTCAAATATGAGGAGCAGCTCAAAAGTCACTCTGAGCAAGCTTCCAAATTTAAGGCTCAGGAGGAAATTGTGAAATCTTTGCAGGGCCAGGTTATGGACCTGAAGGTGGAGTTGAAACTTGCTCTAGAAAACAACCATCCTAGAGTCTCCACCCGACCAGAGTTCCCCCTGCAAAGAGAAGGCTCTCTACAAACAGAGGAGACCAAGGAAAGACAGACCTTGAATCAACGAGGGGTCGCCATGCATAGTCTGGCTCGGCCTTTGCATCGACCCACATCCAGGTTGCAAACAGAAGGCTTCCTGCAAACAGAGGAGACAAAGGATAGACAGACCACCAATCAACCAGAGAGGTCTGAAGAAAGACAGACCTTGAATCAACCAGAGAGGTCCGAGGAAAGATGGACCTCCAATCAACCAGGGAGGTCCGAAGAAAGATGGACCTCCAATCAACCAGGGAGGCCCGAAGAAAGACGGACCTCCAATCAACCAGGGAGGTCCGAGGAAAGACGGACCTCTGATCAACCAGGAAGGTCAGAAGAAAGACAGACCTTGAATCAACGAGGGGTCTCCATGCATAGCCTGGCTCAGCCTTTGCGCCAACCCACACTAAGAATGCAAACAGAGGAGTCCACGCAAAGTCAAACCTCCACACAAACATGGAGGTCCGAGGAAAGACAGACATCCATGCGATCAACCTCCACTGGTTGCATGGAGGGTCTTCATGTTGGCGTTGGCACAAAGGCCAAGCTAAGCCCGGCTCGGCCTTTACACCGACCCACACCCAGGTGGCACTAACCTAGGTCACTATCCAAGCCCAGGTTTTGCTAACACTTTACATTATGAAAATTTGAGGCTTTGCACAAATATGGCAAAGCCTTAAATTGTTTAACAAATATTCATCCATCATCTAGTATGTTAGATGATGGATGAATATTTGTTAAACAGTTGACAGTAAAATACGAAACAGAGAATTTGTGAAAATTAATTTGGCTCTGCTACTGACCAGAAACAACCAATCAGAACCAAAAGGCAAACCTTTGGTTCTGATTGGTTTCTAATCAGAACCATTAGACTACTAGTGTACTGCAGTTATGCAATTGGTAGAAAAACAACCCAACATTATATCATTTATAGAATGATTTAGAAAACGAAATGTAATTCAGGTTTGTCAAAACTATTTCAACCCATATTAGAACTTTGCATTGATTTCCCTTCATTTTAGTAGCTCCAATTTTGCCTAACCCAGACATTTTCCCTAACCCAAACCAATACTAGTCTATTCCTAACATTAACTAAACCTTAATTCACATCTTGCCTCTAAACATTACCCTTGACCCAAAGCAATGAATCCATCATATTAGGACAAGTCTTTGGTCCTAATACGGTGGACCTAATATGACACTGGACATATAATGGTGCATTCACACCAAACACATTTTGACCGTCAGGCGCATCTGGTTTATATTCAAACTATGTGGAGGCGCATCAAGGGCCGTTGCAGCGCTCTTCGAGCGTCTAGCCCGGCGCCATTTGAACCGTTTGACGCATCCAGCGCATCCAGTACTCCACATAGACTTTGAATGTAAACCAGACTCGCCTGATATTCAAAACGTATTTGATGTGAATGCACCATTAGAATGTTTAGTTCCTATTGTAACAATGACATCAGCAGTTATGACATCACTCTTTGATGCATCAAATGAATCTCTCTCTTGAGTGTAGCACACAGACTGTTTTTTCAGACCTATTCCTTATAAGTTAACTTGTAGGTTTCTGTAACTTAAGTTACAGGAATCTTCTACAGGAGCACTAAAATTACTTGAAGGCACAGAATCAGCCTAGTAGGTTCACATTCTCAGGTGAGAGACTCACCTGGTATAAAGTTAATTTTTCGGTACTGGAATTTCACCGAGGATAAATTACTTTAATCAAAGCATGTCATGAATATATGTGCATATATTCCATCTTAAGTATATAGCATAATACTTTTTTGTTGCTTTTGCCACCACTAGATGATATGCATATAAGATAACATAAACAGCACTATTCAGAGATACAATGAGTTTATAGCAGCGGCTCTGATGTCAACATGTCCAGAAAACATATTAAAGATTGTGATTGTAGCATGTGTTACACACATCAGGGCTGGTGTCGGTGTAACAGATGCCGATTTTCCTGTAAAAAGTCTAGAACAGGTAGGAGTGATGAGGCAGAAACAAATCTGTGCTTCACTAATCCTAATGTGCAATGTTTTACTTCACAACAAAATCTCTCAAGATGTTTTTTGTTTCTTTTTTGTATAAATCACTCAGCCGTGGTGGCAAATTGCCTAATTTGACGTCACATAAACGTATTACTTAAACAAGACAGTATGCCTTCATTAGACACTTTAACATCCAACCCTGTTTGGTTTTATTCTTCCTTTGTTAATAAAGTGTGTTGGTTCAGGAGGTTGTGCCGTTTCACTTGTGCTGCCGCCAAACCAGTTTAAATGTGGCCGAGCCCATCACCGAAAACAAACAGGGACCAAACCAGCAGTTAGAAACTCCCTGTTCAAACTTCATTTAAAATAATTCCACTGTTTAAATGAGCATTTCAAAAATCTTTGTTCCAAGACAATTGATGCACGGTTGTTGTTTTTCTGTGTATTGCAACACAAATCTACCTTTCTGGTCCAAGTGTAGAAGTACGTTGACACTACTGTTTGAAGACTGATGTTCTGAGTTTTGAGCCGTAAATATAAAAATGCCTCTTGAAGTCGGAATTCCGACAGCTGGAGCTTACCGAGCAGCCCTGGATTTCATGATTGCTGCTCTTAAACTCTTTACTTCTGCTTGATGTTTGATTACCACTATAAAACTTGTATTGTTAAAAATGTATTGTTAGCTTGTTGGCTAATAGGAGCTGGCATTGAAACAAAGCAGATGGCACCGAGTTCTGACTGAAGGTAAAGTTGTTCCAACTTCTAATTTGTGTCCAAGTGGCATTAATTTGAATGAACCTAGATATTTGTACAGCTCTTTCTATTCAAATCTTAATATCCAATGTAACTTACTCAGTTGACTGCAGCTAAAACTCCAGAGCACATAAAACAGCTGTAAACATGTGGGACGGGCAGCCTCACTTCAAGTCAGCCACTTGACTACTTTTAGTTCTTAAAGTGATCTGAATTATTGGTGTGTTTGTTTTAGATCACAAGCAGGCAGAATTGGAGGCTAAACTCTTGTGAAGCGGAACAAAACACACACACACACACACACGCACACTGGCAATTCAGATTCACATTTAAAGCCAACAATACTCAGGAAAGCATTTCAAACGCACCGATTCACGTTCCATTCGCAACTGGAATAAATCAACAGCTTTCAAAAAAATCTGCAAGAGCCTCATCTTGTTTGACAGCTATTTTCAGGTGTGGTGTTTGTTTGTTTGTGGATATTTATGAAGAAATAAAATCGGGGGGTGAAGAGGGAGAGGTGGGAAACTGTTTGGCCAACACGGCGGCGGCCACCGTCGGCAAGGGGTTGATTGTGCGACGGCGGGAGGGAAAGGGGAGCAGAGGGACGGGGGGCGCGGACGGCGGCGACACGCTGAGTCCAGTCCCACGCTCAGAGTTATTCCTGGGTCTCCTCTCGGCGTTCCGGAGGGAGCCGGACTGCCAGGCTGCCACAGGTGGCGTTCACACGCTCAGAGTGAATGTGTGTCACTGGCTGCAGAGGTATGCACAGAATCTCAACGACCCACAGAGCTGTTGACAGCAAGGAATGCGTGTCAAAGGTGTGTGTATTTTTCATCAGCGCAAAAGGTTTTTGTTTGTACTCTCTTGGACAATGCTGTCGGCGTCTTAGCGAGAACAATGCAAGCCAGTCAAGGTTGCCGCTTCCATCCCTCTCCTCTGGTTGAACAACACACTCACAAGTCTATCCGCGGCAGATTGCATCCATGCAGAACCCGACCTGTGTCTGTGTGTGTGTGTGTGTGTGTGTGTGTGTGTGTGTGTGTGTGAGTGTTGCATTATTTGAAAAGCGTTGCCTTCTTGCGAGGCTATCTGATTGAGGCCTGGGTTTTTTTTTTTGCGACCACCTACGAGGCTGTTTGGGCTTTTATACGGCATTGCCGCATGCTGCTGAGAAATCACAATGAAGCTGTGACCTCCAAGCAGATGTTGAGCTTTACAAAGTAGAACAAAGTGAGTGAGCAAAAACTTGTATTAGTGAGTGAGTGTATGCATGCATAAAGCAGGAAATAAACCAGCCAGAGCAGGTGATCTTTGCTATGGAGGGGAAATCACTTACCTGCAGTATCAAATGTTTGAGTTAAAAAAAGAGTAGTAAGCCAGACCTTTCAGTCAGCAAGACTAATATGGGGAAGAGACATGAACAATTTAATTAAAACCATTGTCGAGTTTAAAAAACAAACTTTAAAGCCATTATTTCATGCTCTTTATGGAGTTTAAACTACTTTTACTGAGTTGGCAGAGAAAGTGCCAGAGTCGTACATATCTCAGCCCTAATCCTCCTTGACATGTTGCTGCACACTGCCAGCTGACTGGCTGAAAGACAGCTGCTATGTTTTGCAACACTTTCACAAAAACCAACTTAACTGTTCGAGGAAAGAAATGTCAGTGTTAATAAACAGTGTGAAAACTACCAACTGTTACAATTCAAATGATTCATGGTTTTCAATTTAGGTAAAGGTCCTTGTGTAAAATACTTCGATACAGTGATACCATCGCATTTTCACTTATGGGACACTATTTGGGTCAACCATTAGCTGTTTATAAAAGGAGCATTCAAACCAACTTGGCTTAGTCCACTCTAATCAAACTCCAAAGAAAATTTTGCCAGTTAGCAGCTAGCTAGTCAAGGACACTTTGCTTACAACCTTTTTCCCCAAAAAAACACCAGCCTTCAGAGTGTTCAGGAGGTTACAACAAACAAAAGTAGTGCTTCTTTTTCTGTCTTTTCTAATACTGTACTTGTAAAATGTTTTAGCTAACAACCTAGCCATAGCAAACTTAAGCACTTCAGAAACGTAGAGTTGCGTTGTTTAATTCTACTTCCATGTCGGCTGTATTGGAGCGTTCGCACAGAGTAAGACACCTCTGCTCGTCCATTAAAAAGTTTTATGCTGTGTTTGGATCTACCCTGTTAATGGTAGAGCTGCTCTCACTGTCCAAAAATACGTGCAACCAATTTCTGCGGACCCCAGAGATGAGTCACACAGGTGTTGAGATTGAAGCGGACAGCAGAGTGGACCAGACGGTATGAAATGGCCTTTGTAAGCCAACACCACCTTCAAACACACGCTGCCTTAAACTGGTGCTGCACAGAGTTACCTGTTGTTTTCTGCCAAGATGTCAAAGAAAAACTCTGTTAGTGTTTTCCAAATTGTTAATTTATGTGTATGGATCATAATTGGCTAAAATAACCTTTCGTTTTTAAAATCAGTGAAAAGCACAAAAACTTTTGTCATAACAGATTGTTTAACTTTAAGACTTCTCGTCTCCTTTTCAATCAAACAAACTACTTTGTTAAATTTGTTTGCCGTACGGCTTATGGAAAGCCTCGCTTGCTGCTCATAAGCGGTCAAATCAACAATTCAAGAAAGTTTTAAAAGCCCAAAAACCGAAAGATTCATCTCAAAAACATTTTCTCAAATAAGCAGTTTTAGTTAGGGCTTACAGGTGAAAGGTTCGTGGCCTGCATGGTAGGAATCGATTTCTTTGGTTGCCTCTAAATATAAGCATGTGACACATGCATCTGGCAGAACAATTTTCTGTTAAGTTGTTCTTTGTTTCTTTTTGTTGTTGTTCTCTACAGATGACGGTTCACTTTTGATAACTTTAAGGAGAAACCTTAAAGATGAACTGACCTTTCACATCAAGTCCATGGCTCAGTCTCCACGCGGAGTTTCGGTGCGTTGTACCACGAGTCTTTTACAATTCAGCGCTGCCGGCCGAGTCCTCCTACCGCATGAATGACAGCAGACAGAGGAAACCTCTGCTCTCAGATAAAAATCAACTCCTCTCCCTTTTGAGCGCCGACAACACTGAAACGTTACACTTCCCACGACAAGAATCACTTCACACAAAAACTTCAGTTACCCAACAAGTTGTAACTCGCAAAACCTAACATTTAGTCCCCAGGGGGTTGGCAATGCAAATCCCTTCTGTTGTTCTCTCTTTCTTTTCCTTTCCTTTTGTTTCCTCCTTCTTTCTCTCTGTCATTGTTTTTCTTCTTCTTCTTTGCCTTTCCCCTCCTGACAAGAGCAGCTTTTCAGGCTTATATCATCCTAGTTGCCTTTCAACGAGTGCCTGGGGCAAAATTGTTCAGAGTACACAAAAGCCAGAGTGCGTGAGTGCCAGGAGGCTTACTCAACAGATGAAAGAAGTGTTAGGCATCTAAAGGTTTACTTGACAATATATAAATAAAGACAATTGCATTGCCATCACTGTGACTGACAGCTGCAAAGGTAAAAAAAAAAAGAAAAAAAGATTCATGCAAGAATGTCTCATAAAACTTCATCCAATTACAGCAAACCCAAAATTAAAACATTAAACACTTAGAGAAAAAAAAACTTTCTCTGTGCCAGATTTCCACTGCACCATAACAACATATCCCTGATTAGCACGCCATTTCTCATGCATTGTTCAATTGTCAGCAGCTTTTCGTGACAGGGTTGCCCACGGTGAGTCCCGACCTGCCGCGCAGTCGTGTCAAGACAAGTGTAAAGCGATGTATAAACAAATGTTTGGGGAAATGTTTCGCAGTTAGCAGTATTTGCTTAGGGATGATAAAGCAATCCAGCCGCAGCGGCAGCGGCGGCAGCGGCTGGAGCCGGCGCGGTCTGCCCACAGGGCCTGGCTCTGCCTTATCGTGGAAAGAGCTTCCAGCAAAGTGCAACATTATTTAAACTAAACCGCATCTCATCTACAAAGCTTTTAACGCAACACATACACGACTGAGCTCACTTCGCGGGCTACAGATGTTCGTTTTTGATTAAAATTGAGAGGCATGTGTCGGAAGCGAGGTTGTGTAAAGTTGAAGAAAAATTATCATTTCAAAAAAAATTCTAAAAAATAAAAAAAACATAACCCATTATCATTCCTCCACCTTCTCCATGCATTCTGTACTGACCTGGCAGGGCCGGGTGGATGTGCGGGGATCCAAAATCGCTCCCTGCCTGGAACAGAGCTGCTGACACAAGTCATAGTGAGTGGCTCTGCTCTGCCCTGCCGCTCCTGTAGCGTCTGTCTTTTCTACTCTGTTACCTCTGACCCAAGCAGCCGCCCCTCCGCCGATCGGTCCCGGCTCCCCCCCAGACTCTCCCCTCAAGAGGGAAAAAGTACAAAGAGCCTCTTCAGATCCCACCGCACGGGTTGCGCATTTGCATAATTAGCATGCTGTTGCAGGTAAGCCTTCCTGCAACACGACCGTGTGCGATAGCGATCAGGCGGCCAACCAACAGGTGTGATTTTCATGTGATAAAACGTATTCATCGGAGGAGGACGCTTTCTAACAAAGTCGGGTTTATCCCCTCCGTTATGATTTCCTGGACACATGACCGCAAACCGGGAGAGCGAAGCCAGAATAATATGTGAAAGGTATTGTGGATTCAGCGTTGAAAAAGAAAACATTTACATAGCAGAGAGGGGAAAGAATAAGGTGTCACTGTAGCTGCTTTTCAGTATTTTAAAGTTGGGAAATTATATGAGCGTTACATTTTGGAGCTGGTTGGGCTTTTGTTTGTTTGGTTGTTTGTTTTTGAGTTGTTGTTTTTTTTGGGGGGGGGGAATTTTTCGTTTTTGCAACATCAGTGGAAAGAAAGGACTTTAAATTCCAACTAAGAATTGAATATTCATGGTAAAAAAAAACTTTTTCCCAAGAAATGTCAAAAAAGAGGAGGAGTTCCAGGTTGGGTTTAATACCCAAGCTGTACCCCACTTTTCTACCTACACAAGTTCATTTTTCATTTTGATACTCAATTGATAAATTGATACTCAATCATTTATCTGATTCTATTTGGTTTTGAGGTAAAAACATAAGAATAAAAAAAATCACATGAATATTTTGGCTCCCGTTGCCAAACTTAACCAAAACCAAACCACAACAAGCATAAGTGTCCTCTTGCTGTTAGATATTTACTGGAATAACAAATCAACATTTTAATGAGGCAATTATTCAAATATTCTGTCGTCAAAGTGAGTATGAATAATCCATTTCAGAACAGAAATCTCAGGAGTAATGATCAAAATTCTTTTTTTATATATATATATATATATATATATATATATATATATATAGAGAGAGAGAGAGAGAGAGAGAGAGAGAGAGGGAGAGAGAGAGGGAGATATATATCTATATATATATATCTCTCTCTCTCTCTCTCTCTCTCTCTCTATATATATATATATATATATACACACACACACACAAGTAATTTATTTGGGTTAATTTCAAATGGAGATGGAAAATGAATAAAGGTGAGGAAAGGTTTAAAGGGAAAGAAGAGGAGATAGAGAAGAAGTCTGCCTCTAGAGCGGCAGAAAGAGAGAAAACAAAACAGAGAAACCACAGCAGCAAATAGCATATACTTATATAATAACTATAACATCACTGAAAAGTACAAAGTACAACTTACTACAAGATGAGTCAGTGGCAACCTCACCAAAAGAGTGTATCTGCGTAGCATCTGAATGTAAAACACCCAATGATCATAATTCCCTAAATCTTGAGTTGTTAAAGCGAGGCTCCAATAGGGATGTACGATATAGTACGATATATTTTTAGTTTCTCATAAAATGCTTTTGGTAATGGAGTCGCTTTGGTTGTTACAATGCCCTGTGATGGTGGGACTGAGGGCCTGTCTGGGGAGTCTTTCACTTAATGAGAATAAGAGATAGACACTAGTGCACCTTGACTGAACTGACAGAGATTTACTGTAGAACAAAATAAGACATGGAATTATTCTGCCTCAATCACAGAAGTGTCTTCATGAAAATAACATTTCTGTTTTTTCAGAAACCCAGCTGATAATGGATGGGAACATCCATCCATTTTCTGAACACCCTTGTTCCTAGTGGGATCAGGACAGGTGCTGGTGCCTCTCTCCAGCGAGACGTTTCTGGACAAGTTGCCAGACCATCGCAAGGCAACACAGAGACAGACAGGACAAACAACCATGCACAACACACACACCTAAGGAGAATTTAGAGAGACCAGTTAACCTGACAGTCATGATTCTGAACTGTGGGAGGAAGCCAGAGTACCCGGGGAGAACCCATCATGCACAGGGAGAACATGCAAACTCCAAGCAGAAAGACCCTGGGCCGGGAATCGCACCCAGGACCTTCTTAGTGTAAAGCAACAGTGCTACCAGCTGCGCCACTGTGCAGCCCAGCTGGGAACATATAGGGATGAGAATTCCCACCTGTCTACATCAATACTGACACAATTCTATTTTAATAGAGCAAACACTTTCAACTGGTACAGTTTTGGTTATGCACCAAGGTTTGGTTCTCATTTTTCTAGATGGAATGCAATGCAATCCTCTTCCCAATGGTTCTGCACTAAACTGAATTTTAGAACATGTTATTTATTTGAATTTCAATTGCTCCCTTAATCGGTTTAGACAACATTATATGCTATTATCCAACTAATTTTAAGAACATTTCAGAAGCAGATTTTAATAGAATTTGAAAGCCCTAGAAAACTTTTGAAATCCTTCTGAAGAATACATGTTTCATGTCTGGGATCATTGTTTTCCTTTCTAAAAATTTAATCTGTAGCACACACAACTACTCACAGCCACACACATGCACACACACACACACTCAGCTCTTCAACAAAGCCTCCTTGCGGTGCTGACCGAGTCTCATTAGAGAATGAGCTCTCAGGACCGGAGACACAATTGCCTCACTCTCTTCGTCTTTCTTCCCCCTCTCTTCCTCTGTTCTCTTGGCCTTTTGATGTCAAGGGTACTGAACCGTAGAGCGCAATCCAAAGAATAAGCTCATCAACAGTGGCACATGTGGCTTTCTCAATTTTTTGGGGGTGATTTTTCTCTAATTGCGCTGAATGTACACGTACACTGGGGAGCAGACACACACGGAGCAGCGAGCCCTGATAAGATGCTGCTGTTCTGTCGACGCTCCTCAGTTCATGACAAACAGCAGTGTTGGAAACTCTAGTGCTGCGATTGACTGATAGAGACATCACAAAGACTACATTTTACTCCACTTTTCCTCTTGGAGTTCAAAAGGCCCGCCCATAGCACACACACACACACACACGAACACACACTCAGCTCATCTCAGCACGTCTCTTCGACCCAGTCCATGTCCTAAACACAGATGCAACAGGCATGGAGTCAGTTTCAGTAGAGAAAGAGGTTACTTAGCAAAACGTCTGAGACAAAAGACATAAACATATCTTCATTTTGTTATTTTGAAAAAAATCTGGACCCCTGCAGAAACTAGGGATGCACCGACCCACTTTGTTCTCTTCCAATACCGATACAGATATCTAAGGCTTAGTATCAGTTGATACCAATCCAGTACAGAAAAACTGCTGAAATGACTTAAAATGTTTCTTTTTTTAAATAACGCACTGAATTACAAATGTATTTGATAACTTTGCACCAGTACACCACACTTAACACCAATAGCTTCAAAACCTTGGTCCAATATGGAAAATATATATATGGGTCTACCCTTCACCAACTGTCCCCGCCCCCACCTCAGCGTAACTCATGTTGCCAAGCAACCGTGACAGCGTGAAGCACAGAG